>NC_134955.1:38505229-38805229 GCF_965638725.1 Aptenodytes patagonicus | reverse complement strand
TTACGGCAGTAGCCAGATTAAGTTCTAGTTGGGCTTTGCCCCTTCTAATTTTCCCCCTGCATAACCTCACGATATCCTTGCAGCCCTCCTGAGTTGCCTGCCCCTTCTTCCAAAGGTCATAAACTCTCCTTTTTTTCCTGAGTTCCAGCCAAAGCTCTCTGTTCAGCCAGGCTGGTCTTCTTCCCTACCAGCTCATCTTCCAGCACATGGGGCGGCCTGCTCCTGCGTTTTTAAGATTTCCTTCTTGAGGAATGTCCAGCCTTCCTGGACTCCTTTGCCCTTCAGGACTGCCTCCCAAGGGACTCTCTCAGCCAGGCTCCTAAACAGGCCAAAGTCTGCCCTCCGGAAGCCCAAGACAGCAGTTCTGCTGACCCCCCTCCTTACTTCTCCCAAGAATCGAAAACTCTGTCATTTTATGATCACTATGCCCAAGATGGCCTCCACCCATCACATCACCCACAAGTCCTTCTCTGTTCGCAAACAACAGGTCCAGCAGGGCGCCTTCCCTAGTTGGCTCACTCACCGGCTGTGTCAGGAAGTTATCATCTTCCACACACTCCAGGAACCTCCTAGGCTGTTTCCTCTCTGCTGTATTGTCTTTCCAGCAGACATCTGGTAAGTTGAAGTCCCCCACGAGAACAAGGGCTAGCAGTTGTGAGACTTCTCCCAGCGGCTTATAGAATATTTCATCTACCTCTTCAACCTGGTTGGGTGGTCTGTAATAGACTCCCACCGTGATATCTTTTGGTTTGAAAGAATGTATGCCTTTATGCAAATATCTTTCAAAAACTGCTTGACCAAAATGGCTTGCAAGCAGGTTTAGGATTCACTTCACACATTCTGAAGCTATAACATTCTGACATATTAGTTCAGTTGGGTTCTGAATGGTTCACCAGTCTTCATTTCCCAGTGACTCGATGTTTATGGCACGTGTTCAATTGTTTTAAGGCATGACTAAAAAGTGTAAAACTGGTCTATGAAATCACTAGTCCAGAAAAAATTCTCTGCTCTGTTGAATTCAATAAGCAGTATGTATATTCACTTTCTTTATCTATTACTTTTTTTTTAACCTTTTGAGTGTTTCAGAATTGTAGGGTTGGAAGAAGTACTTATTCAGAAATACCAATTTTCTGTATGCAAACTTTATAGCACATGAAATACTTTTTTTATGTGAAAATGTGGATCTCTACAATAATTACAGCTTTGCAAAGCAGACCACAAAATTGTACCTACATCCTCAAGACCATGGGGAGAGGGAGAAAGAAGGGGAAAACACAGCCTATCTCTGTATTCAGCATCCTGCAGTAGGGAAAACAAAAACTGAACAGAGCACTGTAATTTGGAGTTTTGAGGACAAAGGTACATTTCCCTAGAATAGCACATACAAAAATACCTTTTCTTCATGGGCTTCTTCAATCTGTACGTCATGAAAGCACATTGAAATAAATCTTTCAAATAACATTTCCCCTTTGGATGTTAACAGCTTTTTCAAATAATCTCTTTTTCTAAATGATGGGAGAGGTACAAACTTCAAGAAAGCCGGCAGATGTTTATGGCCATTTTAAACTAATTGTATTGATTGTATTCTGTTGAATTGATTAATTGTATCCATCAGAATTCTCTTGTCTAGCATTCGGTCTTTGTTGAAATTTTCTGTATTTGCAGTGGCTTTCCCTGATCATTTAAGTAACTTTTAAAGTGAGATCAAGTGAGATATGTCAAATTCCTTTTTTGATCTCAGCTCTCCCTGGTTGTGAGTAAGACATAATAATTAAAACAAAAAAAAAAGAGAAGTTGTATGAGTTGTGGGCTTTTTCTAAAAAAGCTGCCTTTCAGTTTTATTAAAAGTGTCAAAATTGACTAAATGGAAAAATAGGTTTTCTTCCTCATGACAGGTTAAAAACAAATTGAAGGCAATTGCATTTTCAGTTTCAGTACAGGTAGAAAGTATGATGTCTAGTTTTATACAGCTCTACTAAGCAGGGATGTATGTATCACTTGAAATAGTGTCTAATATTCCACAGATGGCAATTACTTTCCGAGAAATGGCTAGGGACTTAATTAAAAGGCTGAGAGTTAGCAAACCAAAATGCTGGAGAAGCACATGAAAAATCTATACATTATGCAAGGGACTCTAAAGAATATTTAAGAAGCTAAAAGTGTCTCTTTAAATTTTCCTTTCATTTCTTCACAAAAGGTTTACTGTAAAATAAAGGTTAGGTATCCTATGTCTAAAATTATATTTTAGCTAACTGAACCTACTACATAACAAAGCAAAATATATTTGACTGCACACTATTGATTTTACATGAAAGCACATCAGTTAGTGAAATGCAAAAACCAATAAAGCATCACCCCTGGCTGGGATAGATATCTCTAGACACAATTTATTTTTACATTTAAACCAATTATTGGGCTTGTTGCATTTAAAAATGGCCACCATATATCCTTACAAGGACTTTTTTATTCAATCAAATCAATTGCATTGATCTCCATATTCCATATTAAACACCAATCTTAAATTAAAGCTGACACATTTTGAAGGCCAAGGTACAAGTTTCTAAGCAGAAATAAATTCTACAAGGCTTTCTTTGTGTGTTTTTATGCCCAAACATGAATACAAATATTGATTACATTTTAACACACAATTTATAAGCTATTTCAATGCTTATTTCTTCCTAAAATTTGTTCAATAATAATACAAACTTATAGAAACAGAACGCTCCCTGAATTTCCTTCTGTTGCACTGGAATATGACAATGGTTTTCCTTAAGAATGGAATGACAGAATAAAAATAGATCCTTAGGCATAATTGTTGATGAAGAATCTACAACTATACGACTAATCTACTACTTTTCCAAATGCAGATATAGGGACAAGATTTGTTTCCTTTGTGCAGGTTATTCAAAAAAGTTTACATCTATCATGATCCTGACCAAGTTGTTTTCGTTCCCAAGTGGTGTCTACAAAGAGAGGCAGCAAGACTGTAAACTCAGAGGGGCCATTCACGTGGACAAAGCCATTATGTGTGTAAGCGTAGGACTGATGCTAAGTATTCTCTTGGTAAAAGCCTTGGTCCACTGAAGACAGTGGCAAAGCTCCAATTTTGTACAAAGAGGCCAGTCTCTATTTATCCAGCTGCCTTTACCCCTTACTGCATCACCTCTCTATGCCTGGTAGAAAAACAACCGTGCTGCTTGAAAGAGACTTCTCGCTTCTCTCTGGCTCATCAGTTTCCCAGCTTTTAAAGCTCTATTGACATTGTTTGTACTTTGTAACCTCTCTCTCCCAATAGTTTTCAATTAGCTTTAGATGCATTATTCAACTCTCTGAAGCTTTTCAGAGTTTACACATAGTTTGCATAAAAGCGAAATGGAAGAATCCAGACTTTAGAAATACTATCAAACATTCAAAATGTTCACCATCTTGTTAACACTTCTCCATCTCTTCATATTGCTGTGTGCATACCTTGCAGTCAAACGAACAGCATAAGAACCAAAGAGGGAATTTGTCAAATACTCCAAGTAGCTGCACATCACTACAGATTATGACTGCTTGGATTTAAGGAACATTTTTTTGGCTGAGGGAACATTCCAATGGGATAGATTAATCTATGTAAACCACACAGCTCAGCTGAAACTGCTGCTCAGCATTCTAAATTGCCACCTTCGTCTTCTTTCAGCATAAAAATGTGCATTTCTTCCTATAATAAAGATATTTTATAATAGCAATAAGGCAACTCCAGGGTGTGCGGTTATCACGAGATAATCATACCCTGGAGGGATTGCAGATACTTGGCTGTGCCTCATAACACCCCATGTGTGTGTTTATCTCATGATAACCCTACTCTTTTTTGTATCTTATTGCCTAATTATCCTCTGCTAATGCAAAATACTAATTTTTTGTCTGAAACAATATGTGCAAGAATGCATTGCTAACAATCACTGGAGGACATTGACAAACAATGCTGTCACTATTTTGTACTCTCTTCCAGTCAGAAATTTACATAAAGAACCAACTTTGGATATTTTTTCTAAACCAGTTCAAATCCTTTTAGGCAACACCAACCGAAATATTGGAAGCAGGCCAAGTAAATATCTATAAAAATTCCATGTATATTCTTACAGTGATTTATATGGCTTTACTTACATAAAATACCAAACTTCTTTTTTCTGTATTTACATCTCTTTACATTTCTAATTCTAATACACAGAATGTAGTGTGCTGATTGTTGCTTATGGACCCTAAAGAACTCCGTTTATATCCCAGGACCACCCATTTGATATTTATTTGAGGATATCAATTTTTTTGTTGATGTACATACGGGAAGTAAATGAAGCTACATTTCAGATAACATTAGGAGTTAATTCAGAGAGAGTAAAGACTCTGGCCCTCACTTAAGCTGATGGAACTTTTGTTCATTGCATCATGCAACAAACATAAGTTGTAATACCTGTGTTCCGCTGATGTTGAAATTTGAGATATGAAATACTTACAAATAATGTCCAATAACTCCTCAGTGCAATAAATGCCATAAAAATCACAACTAATCACAATCCTTTGAAAATAAACAAACTAAAAATCAGTTTAAATTTTTAAATGGTAGACATTCTGCAATTTAGATTGTGAACATTATAAAATGTTGTAAAAGCTAATGTAACACAACAAAATGGTATGTGTAAGAATTGTCTTTTCTTCTTTTAGTAAAAACTGTATACATTGAAAATTGGTTGCTGGTCAGATGATAATCTGACATATTAAGATGACATCAAACTGCATCAAATATAGCAGAGAAAATGTTATCAAAATACATAAACTCTGAAATTAAGCTCTCATTAAGTTACACAGATTTCATCATTCTACATTGATATTACTGAATGTTTATTATGTATATTTTATTCACATATCAAAACACTGTATAAGCTTTAATTTAAAAGGGACTTTTTTCATGGGTAATATTAACAGAATAGAAAAAGAAACCTGTGGACTATCCAGTAATGACAACTTCTTACAAGACAAATTTTTATGTAAACAAAAATAAGAGGAGAAGACAAACAGTAAATTATTTTTGAGAGAAACACATTTAGTGCAATGCTAAACATACAACAAAAAAATGTAATCCTGGGAATTCAATATGTAAGATTTTATATATCTATCATATATATGTGTGTGTATGTGTTTGTTTTATATCTATGTATGTACACATAAATATTTGGTTTTATTTTCTATTTTATATGATAGCATTCTTTTCCATACTGCTTACATTGAACAAAATTCCACTTTTAATAGCACCACCTGAGTAGATCTGCTGGCTTTGGCCTCTTATTTCCTTTGTTGTGAGCTACAGTTAATGAAACCAAGATTTTTCCTCTTAGAACATCTATTTATACACACTGTTTCTATGTAAAATGCTTTCATGTTCCCTGTCCTCCCACTCAACCAGCTCTTCTGAAAAGCACGTGTGTTTATCTCTCTTAACATTGCTTACAGATCTCATTTCTCAATCCTTTGATTATTTTAGATGGCCTTCTCTGAATTCTAGTTTCATGGTGCCAGTGGAAGAGAATTGCCTTAATACAGTTCTCCTCAGAAGTTGTTAGCTCTGCTACTGTCTTGCCTGTGGCATTCCTGGCAGGGCTTGACACTGTACATTCTTGGAAAAGGAATCAAGGGGCATATTCCCAACCAACATATACTAAAAGAATTATAAAAAATACCATCAATACAGGATGATGCTGATATGCAAAAACCACACCAATCACAGCAGCTGCTGTTTTAGAACAAAGATCTGAGCTCACAATTTCTTTATATTAAAAGAAAAAGACCTATAAAATTGTGCAAGGCAGGAAGAGGCTCAGAAAGAAAGCTAAATGCACTAAAGTTAGCAGGATTTTCCCCTACAGTGACCACAATACACTTATATCTTGATGGAAAAAATAAGAACAAATCCTTGAAGTGATGTGAATGTGCTGCTGTAAAGATGTCCTTCATAAATTATAGCTAGAAAGAGCTTTACAAGTAAAGAATAGTCCATCATGCTATTCCTGTCTTAAATTCACTCCTTTTTTATTATTTATGCCATTAACATTCACATCTTAGTCTTCAAATTGGACATCAACTTGCCAGCAGTAGTAGAAATTACTCTGAATAGCCAGAAAAAAAAAAATTGTGCACTAGAATATGGTAGGCAATCTATCTGAAATCTTCTTGATCAATTGGCAACTGATAAGAATTGGACTTCAGTTACCACAGTCAGATTTTCATCTGTTGTGTCTGCAGCTTTCCTGGAGAATTTTGCTAGCCTTTACCTTGAGCCACACCTTATCGGCAGACAGTAGGACTGCTCCTCCTCCGTAGAAACAACTTTCCTCCTGCTGGTATTAGCATTAGCTGTCAGCTAACATTTAAATATGACTAAATGAAAATACTCCAGCAAGTTCCAGAGAAAATGTTTATCATGAAAAGTTTATCATGTGTATTACAAAAATAAATTTTGGATAAGAAATATTTTACTTCAAAGAACTTTATAATGCATGTGCAGCTCTTTCGTAATTTTATTTCAACAGCAACAAAGATCTAACATGATTATTCCTCACCTAAGCTTTTTGGGGAACATATGATGTAATAAAGTCACTTATAATAATTTGTAATGGAGAAGTCCTGTTTTGACACATGCCATTGTCTATGGTCTTTTTTTAATTCAGTAGAGTAATGGATATATTAAGGGTAATGCTATATATTATTTCTCTGTGATCAAACAATTCCTTATTGCTTTATGCTGAATTAAACCAAAGACTAAATAATCTTTCATACTAAAAGCTAAAACAGAGCATGTTGGATTCTGGTTCCAGTCCTTCACTCGTTTATAAGTTTTGCATTAAAAAGCTATTGAACTAAAAACAAAATAAACAAACCAAAATTATTATCAGGTGATAAGTATGGGTTTGCATTCCATAAATTCAGACAGCTAAAAAATCTTATATTTCTTTGCTAAGTGCACCCTAACTATGATTACTTGAATGAAAAAACCTGCTATGTTTTATGCTGACTTCACTGCTGCTGATGTGCGCAAAGGCCCCTGGGTCAGTTGAGCCAGCACTCTGGCTGGTGTCATAAGTGAATTTAAGACCAGAGGTAGACAAGACTTTACCCAGGGTGCAGACAGAAACAGTTCCACTTTGAGCAGGAGGTGTTCTGGATGACCTCCAGAGATCCCATCTCACGCTCATTTCCATGACTCTATAAGGAGAACTGCAGTCACTGTTAAGAATTTTCAGTTTACAGAAGGTTGAACCTAGCAAACCTAGTAAATTTAATTGAGTCAAGACTGTGTGGATTTTGGACCGAAATTTGGGACTTCTAAATCTGTGTTCCAGAGTAGAAGGAAACTGTTTCTTGCTTATTTGTACAAAAGAAAACCCTACTACTACGTAGTCTTCCTCTGGGGCTTTACAGATTCTTTTAAAAGTATCTTTAATATTTTTAGATATTTTACAGGAATTAATATTTTGCCACTCTAAGTTGTTTGCATTTTTTCAACTAGCAATTAAACATTTTTCTCACTTCCATTTATTGTGAAAAGTTCACTAACTTTTTGTCACAGAAAATCTTTACGGGCTCTTTATTAAATTCTTCGGATTTTGTTTCTTTTGGATATTTTTGTCTGGAAATCTAGTATATTGGTTCAATTTTTTTGTTATTCAAAATCTCTGTTCATTGAAAAGTGAAGGCAGGAAATGATAGATCAGATCTCTCAAGCTATAAACAAGACTAAAGAAAGTAGCTGTCTTCAGGGGATGATGTGAAATTGTCAAGGCAATAAGATCTATCTCACAACAATGTTAACTGGTAGGATTTGCATGCCTCATGAGGGTTTACTGTCTTCCTGACTACTGATAAAGTCCCTTCATAGCTGCAGTTCAGGTTCCCCATTTACACTGGTCAACCAGTGTTCATGATCAAGACTTCATTTATCAAAGGTCAAAGAAAATTCTGATTACTGTCTAAATCTGATATAAACAGCTGCAGAAAGCAAGTGAAAGGTTGTGTTGGTCTGTGATAAAGACCTGAAAAAGTATTGAACTGTATGCAAATAATATAACAAATGTTATATTTGAAGACTAGCACTTCTAGTCATCATCAAGTAATCTTCTGTGTGCATAAATTCCCTGTAGAAATGAAAATTGAATTACATTCTAGCCAAGATTTCATCTGTGAATATGATTTTTAAACTAGGATCTCTTTAAGTGGAGGCAATTAGATTATCTTTGCACCCTATAAACTTAAATATCCATCTAAAATGCTGAGATTATATGCCTCAGTGGGGATACTGGCAAAAGCTATAGACCCAAAAGCTTCAGTGCCACAGAACACAAAAAATTATACTTTTGGATGCCATCGGTGACCGAACTTTAAAACAAATGGTTGGTCCTCCTGTAAAATCTCAAGCACATTCCAGATAGATTTAGGAAATTGGGAATATACTAACAGCACATTTGTGCTGCAGTCACACTATTTCAGTCTAAAAATATTCACAGTCAGCATCTCCTATGAATATTACAAACAATATATTTAACAAGAGTAATAGCGATGGCTTAAGGATAAGTTTTTAATACCTCCTCTTCAATGTGAAAAATGGATTTTGAAATATCTGAGTTTTTCATCTTAAAATGTTGCATTTGTCATCATTGTTAATAAAAGATTGCTTAAAAAGATTAAGACGTTTTTACTAAGGTCCTTCAAAATATGAAACTCCAAATTTCAACTCAGCTGAACACCAATATGTGCTTAACAGCTTACAACAGTAAAGACAAAAAAGAGCTACACCTACATAAAGCTCACTCAGATTTGCCAAGGATGGCCTTTCAGTTTGTATTTTCACCCTCGAGTCCTTCAGTAAAGCTACATTCCCCTTAAGAATTTTGCTTCAGCTTCAGCATGGCCAGGATTTTCTCCTACATTCTGTTACCTTTACATATATTTACTATGTTGGCCTTATTTCAGCAAAGCACTTAAGCATATATGTAAATTCATTCCTTCCCAAAATATATTTAGCTTTGTGCTTCACTTTAAACATATTCTTATGCTGCATTTCCTTCAGCGAAATGTAAGTACTTGCTGAGGTACTTTTGTGGAATGAAGATCAGGTTAAATACTGCTGGCCATAATGAGAGATTAAAATCAGGGCCTTAACTAGGTTTTAAGAAATGAAAGACAACATTGTTTCTGAAAGGAATGACAGACTCCAAGACCAAATTCTGCCCTCGATATTGTAATACCAATACTTTGCTTTATATACCCAAAGGAAAAAAAACTCAAACTGCTAAGTAAATACTAATAAATTAAGACTAAATTAAGTCTATGCAGCTAGCATTAAAAAATTCCATTCTGCACTGCAAGAACTATAACTCTGGATAAAAGTTGGTATTTTCTACTTGTGTGGCTCCCAATTCTGCCAGTATCCTAAATATTCAGGATCTTGATTTATTCTTTTATTAATATTCGTTATGAATGCTTCCACTCACATTTTCATCCTACATTACTATTAGAATCAACCTGGAGACTGGATAAATTTTTCAATAGAGCTGCATGCGTGTGGTACACAAATGCTCACATTTTTCATCACTGCTCCTACTCATGCTTCAAAATGCAGACTTGCTTACCTCCAGGGATTGCCAGAGAGCTTCGATTCTTGCGAATGCATGATTTTCACGGCGGATATCCTGAAAACATCGGAGTTCATAGAAATCACAGGGCTGCTATCATTCCTTGAAGACATACAGCAGAACCACATTCCTTTGAGTGAAAAGTGACCCCCGGTGAGACAAATACGGTCTCAGAATAACAAAATCAGCACTGCAGTAAAAAAAAAAAAAAAAAACAAAACCATTACAGCAGAAGCTTCTAAAAGTTATGTTAGACACTGATTTTCACATTACTTGGGAGACAAGAAATAAAATTTATACTGCACAACTCTGCCACTTATAACTTTTTGATAAGTAAATGAGTGGTCAAAGAGAAACGTGCATGGCATTGCTGCCCATCTGCTCTCTGTTCCACTGGCCTTTGCTAACCAAAGAGTGGAATCAGGTGCTCAGATGAAAGACAGAATGTGAAGGTCTACTGTCCTGGTTTTGGCAGGGATAGGGTTAATTTCCTTCCTAGTAGCTGGTACAGTGCTGTGTTTTGGATTTAGGAGGAGAACAAAGTTGATAACACACCCATGTTTTAGTTGTTGCTAGGTAATGCTTACACTAGCCAAGGACTTTTTAGTTTTCCATGCTCTACCGACTGAGAAGGCTGGAGGTGCAGAAGAAGCTGTGAGGGGGCACAGCCAAACTGGCCAAAGGGACATTCCATACCATGTGACGTCATGCTCAGTACATAAACTGGGGAAAGCTGGCTGGGGGGGCCGCTGCTCGGGGACTGTCTGGGCATCGGTCGGCGGGTGGTGAGCAATTGTACTGTGCATCACTTGCTTTGTGTATTATTATCATCATTTTCTTTCAATTATTAAACTGTTTTTATCTCAACCCACGAGTTTTTCTCACTTGTGCTTTTCCAATTCTCTCCCCCATCCCACCAGGGCAGGGGGGAGTGAGCGAGTTGCTGACTGAGGTTAAACCACGACAGTCCTTTTTTGGCACCCAACGTGGGGCTTGAACCCATGACCCTGAGATTAAGAGTCTCATGCTTTACCGCCTGAGCTAGCCGGGCGGTTAAAGCCTCTTTGGTATGGAGGACAATGGCTGAAATATAAATATGGGGAGGCCTGGCAGATCGATTATATCTCACTCCCACAAACCCGCCAAGGCAAGCGCCACGTGCTTACAATAGTGGAGGCAACCACCGGATGGCTGGAAACATATCCCGTGCCCCATGCCACTGCCCGGAACATCTACAAAGGGGGGGAAAGGAACCAAATGTAGCAAAAGGGAATTTCTGTTCCAAATTAAACTCCATAGTTAGAGAAAAAAAAATAAAAATATTTTTCAATATTGCCAATGCCAAACATGGGCATTTCCTTTAAGGCTTAGGATTCACCGGGCTGACAATACCGGAGAAATAGCCTTAAGATAGTATGCTGAAATTTTTCTGTAGTATTCGGTGTCTGGAATGACCTTCTAAATGTTGAAAAGGTTTCACTTCAGCATCTAAGAGCAACATCCTTTCCTTCCCTGAAACAAGTACACCACATCTCAAAACTAAAACTGGTCATCCATAAAGCTAATTGGGCTTCCCAGCATAAGATTATTTTTGGCCCCTTTCCTTCAAAAACGTTCTTGCTCTTGCTTCTTGTTGCATTACATTAAGAAATAGATCTTGCCATTTTGTAATTTATGTTTAAAGGCTTCATCTGATTTTGCACACTAAAAAGTAATGCCTCCTTTTTTATCTGGCAATTGTTGATGTATGATTTACATATATGGCTGAGAGATGATTACAGTCTGTGTGATAGTCACACCTCCCTGGACACATAGTTGCAGTTATTTTCTGCAAAGAAGTCTTCAAAACGAGATGTGCTTTTCTGGGTAAAGTGAGATTTAAGACATGTCTATGTCAGAAAAAACTATTGAAAAGAAAAAATGCCTTCTCTCAAGCATGCAAAGCCATTTGCACCCTTAAGTTCTGTGATTTTATTTCTTTAACATGAGTTTTTCAGAGGAGTTTAGTAAATTAAAACATAAAAAGTTATCTCCGAGACCACTAGACATCAGAAAAAGAATGTGAGGAGTGTTCTAATCCCAGAGGAAAATCTTCTTTAAGTGATGAAACCCTTGCAGTGGAAATCTTGGAAATCTCGGTGAGTGGAATCTCTCATTGTCAGAACTTTTAATAAAAAAGCAGCTGCAGATGCTGAAAGCATTAAATAAAAATTACCAACAAGCTGTCTTACCTGTGTGCACTCGACAGAAAGGAAGGGCAAACATGAGCAGGTAGTGCTTGTACATCAGTCAAAACTCTGACAGCTACCGTGTAACATCTGACAACACTGACATGTGCTGTACTCCCTAAGATATTCCTCTAACTGAACCATAAAAAGACAAATAAATTAGTAATAGTACTTTGCCTGTCAATGTCCTTTCTTGCAGACTTCTCACACTGTTGATTAGCATTGTTTGAAGTGATTCATCAATACATTTACTTTCTAAGGAAAAAAAGGGATACTGAATTATTTTATTACTTTAAAAAAACCAGCAAAATAAGAGGCACCTGATTCCTCATGATGGCTTTCTAGGAAAAGGACAGACAAAAGTCAGCATAATGCTTCCCTACTAGTCAAACATTACAGATCAGATCTTGTCTCCATCCTGCCGCGTTGCAGACAAAGCTCTCTTAAACCAAACCAGTATTCCTGCATAAGAAAGAAATCAGATGGTCAGCCACTACCTGTCGGATTTTGTCCATATGTCTGCTGCAGAGTAAGCCAGGATAACATTTTTCTGTAATAGTTTATTTTTTTAGAAATTAAATACACTTGCCAGTGAATTTTTTCTTAGTCTATCTTTTTGCAGCTTGAGGCATAACTGTGGTGAAAAAGAAGGTGACTGGCAGGGCCCTGAGTGAGCTAATGAGCATTAGCGGTCCTGACAAGCCTCACCCAGAGCCTCCACCCACAGCCCTGCCCATGGGCTCCATCTGAGCTCAGGCGTGGGCCGTGCCAACCAGAGAAAAGGAAATCTGTGTTAGTAAGAGGAATATTTGCACAAGTCTTTAAACCTTAATTGACATTTAATTTTGATGTGAAATATAACTGAATAACATGCTTTGGGGTTTTCAATTGCATTCAAGTCAAAGTTTGTCTTTAGAAAAAAAAAATAATAAGAAGAGAAAAGGTCCTGAATGGATTGGTGTTTTCTCAGGGTGTCTGTGAACAGGCAGATGCAGCCTTTCATACGGACTCTGGTACTAAAAATATGGTTTATTGGTTAAAAAGTTATGCATGCAAATTAGGTGGTGCAGGCTTGGCTTTCAGCATATAATACAGGGTTTGTCTCCTAGAATAACCATAAAGCATATTATATATACATGGTTTACAGACATCCAGTTCTTACCTATGTTTTATATCTGTATATTATGCAATGGCTCCAGGCCAACAGAAAAAACTCCAAAACCAGTGTGAATCTGAGCTATTGCCAAAGACATTGTGTCCACATTTCCTTGTTCTGCTCAGAGAGCACCAAACAAAGGCAATTTTTCCCTCTTTTTTTAATAATGATCCAAGTTCTCAAAAATATATTTGTATGGCATTTCAATTCTTTTGCTTCTATCATACGTACAGTCTTTGCTACATATCATCCTGTTTAATAACGATTCAGGACACACAACCAGCTTTCTACTTTAAGTTTTTCTGCTAGTATCTGGACTACATTATCATAATTGGACAAACCAAATAATCCTGATCTGCCCGGTTTATACAGAAAAGAAAATATTCAATTTTATGACATCTTCTATCTTTATTCTGTTCTTTTATGACTCACAGTATCAACCTAAGGAATAGAAAATGTGATCGCTGAGATTTGCATGTTACATAGATGCCTGACCACCATTGCAGAATTCTGCACCATTGCACTCCACCATTTAACTAGTGCATCCTGGAAACTCAACCTTTCTCACCATTGAGAAATATCATTCTGTATAGCATGAGGTGAAAAATTGTTTAGTCCTTCCACTGGGTTGTGGAATGCTGCTTATATGTTTAAGGGGTTGTGCTACTATTTAGTAAGACATTATTTAAACAAAGTTTATTCAATCATTGCCTGACTTTCTGAAGTTTTTGCACTTCCTATCTGGGACTAGACTGTATTTATTATCTTTACATTCTGCATGGAGTCACATGAAAGCCCCTGAAGTAATAGAATATCATACCAATCACTAAAAGCAGGAATGTCACAGTCAGAAAATATAGCTACTTATTTATAGTCTCAAATAAATTATATGTGCACACTACTGTGATTTACATGCCTCCTGTTTCACAGCCATGTATAGCTAACACTTCTACAACCACAGCACAAAAACTGCGTACCTTGTTCTTATCCATACTTGGTTGTTTATAGCTCTTCTAGATTTGCCTTCCCTCTAGTAGGTAACTGTTTCTTTTCAGTGTAAAGCAGGATGCAGTGCACACTTATGTTTTTCCTTGATTTAAATTCAGTGAGAGCATTCATTTGGCCTCTGGAACTAGGAAGTGTTCCCAGATTTCCTAGTCGTGGTTAGCCTGTGTATCTAGTTCTTTCTCAGCTGACTTATAAATGTTGCTTTGAGACTGTTATATTATGAGGTTTTAAATGTTTCCCGTGATTAACAACTGGTTGGCACAGTAATCAAAATGAACTTGAAGAGCAAGTGAAACATATTCACTTAGCCATCATAATGACATTTTAGGAACTTTTAAAACTTTATTTTCAGATTACTGGGGACTGTTTGTATTAGTGAGCACTAATCTTTCACTGCCTTGTCTTACCCATATGATTTCTGAAGATAATATATTAGCATCTAAAATGCCTCCAGGCTTACCTCACTTGAACTCTCTTAAAATTATGATGATTCTCCCACTGAGCAGCTATCTGCTTCCAGCAGCCTCTGAGTCTCAGTCTTATTTTTTGGGGAGTCAGTTTTCTTTTCAGCTATGAAAAGATCTTATATCCTCATTAATTCTCAATTATTTTGGGCCTTGTTCTGAAATCTTACTTTCTTCAGGTTAGTGAATACAGAAGAAATTCTTTATTGTGAAAACAGATAAAACCTTAAAAATTACTCACTTTTATTCTTTATGCATCTAACAAAATTTCATGCATGTTAAGACTGATAGAAAAGTCTAAAGCTCCTAATTTGTCAAAGAAGTGTAGAAAAAAATCATAAATATAATTCTGATTTTCTGAATGGTTTAGGTCATTGGCATATATAAATTGGAAAGTCTTGAAAGCCATTTAGCTACTTATACTAAGAAATATTGGTATGTGAAGATTGTTTCTCATTTCAAAGAAACAATGTTGAGGGATTTTGTACGCCAACCTTACGATCAGCATTTACAACTTATTCTTTTTGTCATTACAAAGATCTAAATAAGCAATTTATACAAACCAGAATAAACTCAAAAAACCCCGAACACATGAATGCACATGTGTAAGAAGTTCATTCAAGCCTACCTACTAAGCATGAAACATAGTTGAAAGTGGAAGTAAAAGAGAACAGATGTACTGTCGTGGTGACATGACTAATCCAGGCTTACACTCTTGTTCTTCAGTTGCCATTGGGGTTAGTAAGCATACTTTATGTTACAGTCCTATCAAAAGGATATGTTATAATATGTTCTTGTTGAAAGACAGTCATTGGAAACCATGCAAAACGCAACCTCTTTCTAGACCTTTTCACCATCATATGCCCATCTCAGAATGTTTTATAAGCTAAACACTGCACAAAACAAGAAATATATTGCCTTTTTAAAGTGGTTGATTTAAAACTTTGCTTCTCCTTGGAGCAATCTTTCAATTTTGTGATACTTGATGTAGGGTTTTTGAAAATTTTGAAATTATTTTACTTAGCAACTAAGGCAATC
This sequence comes from Aptenodytes patagonicus, assembly GCF_965638725.1. Classification (NCBI taxonomy): domain Eukaryota; kingdom Metazoa; phylum Chordata; class Aves; order Sphenisciformes; family Spheniscidae; genus Aptenodytes; species Aptenodytes patagonicus. The sequence goes on along the minus strand of NC_134955.1, from coordinate 38,789,670 downwards.
ATGACAACATTTTGTGAGTGCATGTGAGGTGTGTACGGTGCAATACATGCAACCTATGTTTCATTGGTTAGAGAATATGGGCTTTATACATCTTACTTGAACCCATATCATAGGATTTTGCATGCCACATAAATGAAGCAAAAGACACCTTCAAGCCAGTCAGTCATCACTCTTACCTAAATAAAGGGTAAGATGTGGCAGGACTCAAAGAGAAAAATGAAGTACTCATCGAAGATGAAATATAATTTCTGTTTCTTTGCCAGACAGACAATGCAGCTGTAAAAATTCTTGGCCAGCTAGCAGCTGTAAAGAATATAATGCGTAATAATATGTCAGTAATATTTACTTTAGAAAGTGAGTTTATGATTGGGTATTAAGTATGAGTGGTGTTCTCTTCAACTCCTGAATATGATGACAATTCCAGAAAAGAATTAAATCCAAAGGATAATAAATTAAACATTACATTCTTTATGAAGAAAGAGTAATTTTTAATGCCAATAACAAACAAAAAAGATTTGAGAGAGAAGGAAAAATGAAAACCAGAAAGACTGGAAACCTCAATTGTTTTTACCTAATGTGAGATTTTGATCCCCATTTTTATAAAGATCACGTTCAGCAAATTGCTTGAAAACCAATTCCAGCAAATGGCTCTGTTCATCTCTTCTATGAAGCTCTGCTTTATTTTATGAAGCATTATTATTTACCTAACAAAACTGAACATTAGAGATTAATTACTTGTGAAGTACATTTGATGGCCCTGAGGTTTCTTTGGGTGGTATTAGAGGCTACCCACTGTATCATAAAAGTTGTGTAAATTTAATTAAAACACAGCTATTTCACATGGCCAGTTCCATGCTGGTGGAGCTCCTTGGTTTCCATACTTCTTCTAAAGAGCTCATGGATTCACACCAGAAAGCAAGCTAGAAAAAATACTGTCATTTATACTCCACATTACAAATTCTTCTATGAGATATTTATTGATGCCAGTAACTGAGAAGGGAATTTGGTTCTGATAGTCTAGCTTTGCCCCCGAGAATAAAAGCAGACTGTCTCTGATTCATTTCTGTTGTAAAAATGTGCATGTTTGGGGGGAGAATTCAGAACAATTTTGGAAATACGGATTTTACTAGTAGATATAGATCCTTATGCAACTGCTTGTGGGTATGTGGACATTTCTAGGGTTTATTTCTTTGATATTTTCAAAATCAAATGAGGGTGAGTTCTCCTTATTCAGGCTTCCATTTCTTTATTGTTAAAAGGAATGAAATGTTCTCTAGTCCCTTTAGAATAGATTTAAGACAAAAGATGGTTGAACTGGTTTTTAGTTTATGTGTGTCTTTGTAAGAAAAGCTTACTTATATCTGACTGAAAATCAAGGACCATTCAATCTTGGTCTCAATGTACTGGACCTCTCTTACCTTTCACTGAATATAGGAAAGGCAAATCAAATAGACCTCCTCCACTATCATCTCTCTAATAATATGAAGGATATGGCCTCCTACTTGGGAAAAGAAATAATGATTTTCTTCGCCATTGTCTCAACAGTTCAAAAGAGCTGTAGCTGTCCACTTGTTCCCTATTCAGTCATTTTCCAGTGCTAGAGAGCAACACCATGCCATCTCAGTGTGGACCTGTTCAGCTTCCTGTATGCCACAGCTTAGCTCCCCTCCATAATCTTCTGAACCTGCTGGTCATCATGAACAACCAGACAACAAAAGTTTAAGGGAGAAACTAAGGGTGCAAGATTTTCAGCCCCGCAAGCTGGGATTTTTCATGTGACCCAGGGTTTCCCCTGAAAGCACACCTGACATGTTGAAGAAGTTCTGGGCTCTGAGGGTTTATCCTAGTCTGGGTTGAAAAGGTCATTCCCATTGTCTGAATCCTTGCAATTCCAGATCATTTTTAGCAGTGAGAATGTTATTGGGTTTTGTCCAAATTAAAACACTCTTTTCTTCTTGCACACTGTGATATTAGAAGTTGCCTCAGAAACCGTAATTATTAATAATAACTTTTAGCACTTTTTAATGGAGATTCCCATACATCCTATGCATTAATTAATTAAACATTAATTAAACATCAAACACCTCTGGTTATCATTAGCAGATGAAGAAATTGAAGCAGTGAGGCCTGGATTCACCGCTCTTAATTGTCGATGCAAATGTTTAAGTTAAAAACAGGCATCTGTTCCAGACAGCGGAGGAGGCTGGCCCGTTGCAGAAGGTGATTCAGTCCTTAACTGGCCTGAACTGCAGTTAGGTGCTTCAAAAGTTACACGGAATGAAATTGGGTAATAAAGATAAAGTCACTAAACTATCCTTTACTTCTCAAAGCACTACAGAAGATATGCAGCTAACCTAAGAACTGACTTTCAGCCAGTTCTAATTGCCTTCCTTTTTCTTCCACAGATCATTCACACAGAGGAAAGAGATGCAGCTATGGATGGGACAGCCCTATCAAATCTGAGGCTTCCACTCAATATGTCAAGACATATTTTAACTATAGTCTCCCAAACCACAAATTTGCAGAATCTAAAATGACAATACGTCTGGTAAGGAAAAGTAAATCCCTCTTTGCATCTAAAACTAATACCTAAGCAGCAAAAATAATTTTTAAAAGGTCTTTTTAATTATTCTCCATAGTAACCTTTTCTTTTAGGATCACCATATGTACCCCATTACCCAGTGATCTCACTTTAAATTTGTATGGCACATTAGGGCCTTATTGTTCTGGATTGCAAAGGGATGCATTAAAATGCCACATATTTTGCTATTTATGTTTCCTTGGCAATTAAAAAAAAAACAACACACCATGCCATTAACAGTAATTAGTACTAAGGTCACCTTTTCGTTTTAAGAAACAGAATAAAAGGCTGCAAAAGCTAATGAAATGCACCACAGAAATGTCACTGGATAGAAGTTTGCAGAGAGGAAGCTGCAGAAATTCAGACTTGTTTGCTGCTGACATCATAACATGAATTAAATGATCAGTTACTATGGCAATACCAGAAATACTGTCTTCTGTTTGTCATTAGGTGCCTTCATCTTCCACTTAACTTCCAATTATAGGCTTTAATATCTGAGATTAGCTAAGATTTTGGTCAATCTATACAACACCAATACTTGTAGATAAGGTCCCTGGGTTAATCAGCTGGAAATCACTCCTGGAAGTTCCAGCTAATCAAATTTGTACATGCAATCCAGTGAGTATATTGCCACAGTAAGTTTTAGAACAGATGTCTGATGCCGTAGAAGCCTCTTTATAGTAGAATTTTAATCCCCCTTGTTCAGTAATGACATAGGTTATTAAAACACACTTTTTTGGGTGACCTAATTAAAGCATTCTATCAAAACCAGTCAAAACAGCCACCCTTCCACTGATGAGGTTTTTCAACCTCTAAATGCAACCCTGATGAAAGCACAGCATGAATAATGGGTAAAATTCTGATATCTGCTGAGAAATTAACCTTAGGCACTTGTTAATAAAGGCAAATAGGATTTCACACACCAACGTGTAAACTTCGTAAGTGTGGATTCTCTTTTATTGCCTTTTGCAGCAGGTAGACTGTTACAATTATCACCATGGTATTACTGTTTAATTCATTGTTCCGACTTTTTAGTGATGGGAAGCCTAGGATTTAGACCGTGGGCTCTTACTAACCTAGCTGCCTGTCTCCTGGGTAAGCTATGATTCCCCACAGCCCTGTCAGACACTTGTTAAACAGTCTCAGTCTTTCTGTAGTTAGAGAGTGCAGTTTCTGGGTTCTCAATGCTGCTACTCAGTCGAAGATTCACTATACATCTGGAAGCAGCAGTAAGGTTTACTCTGTCCTCTCAGATTGGATTTATTGCCCAGTGAGATAAAAAAGGATTCTTTTCACAATGCTTAGATAGAAGAGATCCTAGTCAATCCTGAAAGGTCAGTCTTAGTTGTCATCCAGACTCTGCCTTTCAGACTATTTTCTGAAGGTGTCTTTTCTTTAGCTGATCATCATTGCTAGCAAGCCTAAAAGAAACTGTGGTACTCACTTTACTTTTTGAATAACATTTTCCAAATAGAAAAGCCTGATTCACAAAAATCTGTGAAAAATTATTTGAAAATTAATTTAAAGTCTTGTAATTTTGAAATATTTTTTTTTAACACCAATTGGAGAATTGTCAGGTTTTATTTATTTTTCTTTCCCATAATTTAGCTCTTCACTATGACCTTTCTTTGTGGAAAAAGAAAAACAGAAAAGAATAAAAAGAAATAATTACTTTGACTATAAACCTTTTGTTTAGGTTTGCTTTGTTTAAGCAAAATTGCAAAACTCCTGTTCATGCAATGGATCTTATTTGATACAATTATATATAGGATTTACCTCTGATTGTAGCTATCACTGAATAGCTTTTGATCTGTCTTTCTTTCCCAACCCCATGCCTAAATTAGATGAGTATTGATATATGAGGGAAAATGAGTATTTCAGTGGGGAAAAAAGCTTCTTCAAATCCTACAACTAAATACTTTTTAACCTTTTAATAATACTTGCACTACACCAGGTAAATCTCAGTTGAGAATACGTTGTAGCTCTGACATTTATCCACTCCATCCGAAAGATGTGTAGGAAACTGAGAAGCACAAAATAAATTAGTGATGGAAAAAATCTTACATTATTCTTTTCTCAGATAATCTACTCTGTTCTTACTCACTTCAAAGATCTCAGAATAATTTTCCAGTACTTCATTCTTTCCTTCTGTGATACTGAGGCTAAATGGTTGTTAGCATGTTATTCTCTTACTATGATAGGAGCCAGATCTATTTGGAGCCTTGAAAAGTACACTAACAATGAACCTCAGTAATTGAAATGCTAATCAACTTTAAAAGCATCTCATTTTTGATAAAATTAAAGAGAAAAGTAATTAATTTCATCTGAAAATTAAATCAGAACAGGAATGAAGAAAAACTAGGTTTTGGTTTTGAGATAGGTGGTCATTTTTACTGAGTTTATATTCACCACTGAGCCAAAAAAGTTGAACTGATTTGCACACAAAAAGAAACAGAACTGATGTGGCTGCACCTGTATCTCACATTAGGTGAACAGAGAGCAACTGAACAGATCATGCATGAGACGCATGTTTGTAAGATGCTGTCATCTTGTTTAACTCTTCTATGACACTTTGTATAGATAATTAGTAAACTGCCACATCAATTGCAATCCAGCTAACATCTCATTGAGAATTTTGTAAAAAAGTTCCAGGTTAAAAATATTTATTCTGTATATTTATTCTGTATGTATTCATTCTTTCTACAAGCTGGCTTCTCTTCTGACATAGTTTTTTAACAGCTCCTTATAAAACAGCAATGTAATGCTCAGGAGCCATTCAAAATGCCCACTGGCAAGAACTGTCTCTTTCTAACATCAGATTTACATTAGATTTACATTAGACTTGAAAATTCGTTTGAGGGCATCTTTGTTTGGGATTTTGTTTGCTTTGTTTTATGGAGAGGCAATATTACCAGTTTGTAGTATAAATTAATAGAGCAGACCTTCAGAACCAGACAGCATTCCTTCTCTTGACTAATAGGAAAAATGCCAGCTAGAAAAAAAACCATGAACATTCTGTCTGCTGTGTGCAAACTGAGTCCCTTTATACCTTTGGTTAGTTCATAACACATTAAAATAATAATAATAATAATAATAATTTTTTAAAAGGTTGGTTTTGGAGGGATTTGTAATTCCATCCACTAACTCAGACACTTTGCAAGCTCATTTTAGAGCTACACAACTACCTACAGTGTGCTGCATGACACACCAAATAGATAAACAGGTTGCCAGATCCTTGTGCATGCTATCTACTTAGTGTTTTCTGAAAATAATGCAGTTTAATATGAGCAAAGCACTCTTGGGCAATAATGCATAATGCAGGCTATGTCTGACATCACCAATTGTGTCTGACACACGCACCCAAGAGCGAACAAGCCAAGTAGCATGTAGTTCATTTGCAAAGCCCTCAGAAGGACATAATTGTCTTCTCTGATGTCTTCCCTTATGTTTTCAGGAAAATGTATTGGATATCCCCATGTTCTGAGCAAGCAACACAGAGAAAATGCACTAAGAGAAAAATATTGCTGCACAGATATCCAAAATAATAAAGTATGTGATGGTTATATTCATGTGCAACAGTAAGAAAAAAAAAATTAAAAACTTTCAGTAAAATTTTAAAATACTAACTTTTAGGTCACTACGTTACTGTTGTCTTTTAACCCAGGCATTATTTGTACAGTCCATTATATAGTATAAGCTATTTTTTTGTTATGTACTTGTTTATCACTCTCAAAACTAACTTCCCTAAATAGTTGTTCTGAAGGATGATACATTTTAGTAGCACACTCTTTGACAAAGCTGAATTTTACAATTTTAAGAAAAGAAAAAGTATGAAGTTTATACTTCAGATTCATTTTCTTCACCTACCGTCAGCGAGAAACTTTAGGCATTTATGGACTGAAATGGGAAGAAGAAGAAATGACATCTCAAAATTTATCCTCTGGACACTCTGACCATACTGTGGTCTCATCAAAAAGCTTTGTAAACATCAGAAACTTGATTCTTCCTGGGCATGACCTTTTGTCACTTTTTAAATTTAACTTTTTGAAAACTAGTCAGTGTGAAGAGAAAACAAATACTAACTAATACCAGTGTCCAGATCTTATGTAGCTTAAAGGACAGGCTCTAAATATAAGTTCTTGAGTCCTGATAACCCTAAAAATTGAATACTAAGCATCAGACTTAGTTGTGGTTTAGGGCTGACGCATTTGCTTACCTACAGACTCTCCAAGTAGCATAGCTGCAAACACTCTTAAGGTGGAAACATCAGGTGAATGTTAGTAATATCCAGTGCGTCTCCTTCAACCTTATTCAAACAACTTTTATCATGTCTTATAAAACCAGTGTGACAGTGTGACTAATATGTAATCCTTGACAACACTGGAAATAGATTACCAAATATAATTTGGATTATTCTGAGAGTTCAGAATAACAATGTAGAATGGAAAAGCTGACGTATGAGTATGCTTTTAGAAGCTATTTATATACTCATAGGTATAAATTTACATAGGTGTAAATTTTCTGTGGGAAATAATTTAGATTTTTAGTTGTGGGAAGGTCTGAAACATTTAGACGCTCAGTTTTCAATTTTTGGTGGTTTTTATTCTCTTTCCTTCCTCATTCTCTTTTTTTGCACATTTGTTACTGAGAAATAACAATATAATAATTAATAATTATTAGCAATATAAGTCTCAATTAAAAAAAAACATTTTGTTGAAACTGAAAGAGAAGATAATTATCAGTGAATTCACTAACTCTTGAAAGGATGAAAAAGTTTTGAAATGTCCTACTTCAACAGTTTGATATGCTTAATTTTAGTTTTCCAGTTCAAAACAAATTTTAGCTTTGAAACTTTGAAAATGTCCAATAGATTATAACAAATGTTTTTGTAGCACTTTCTGGGGTTCTTTCTCTTTCGTTTTTTTTTTCTTTTTTTTTTTTTTGTCCTAGTTAGAACCTTTATGACCATTCTTGAGCCCCATTCAGGGATGTAAATGGCCATAGGAGACATGAAGAACTGGGGAATCTGGTTCAAGGTCTCCAATTAATATCTTACATTTTAAAGCTCTGTTAGTAGAACAGCATGGTTTGATAATGGTTAATAATTATATGAAAAAATATTTTCCCTATCCTGTAAAATAAGTTCAAAGGTTTCTATCATTAGTGAACAGAGTCTTCTTGAGATGGATTTTTGTAAGCACTTTGCACATATATATGTGGGAAAAAAAATACAGAGCAAAACCTACTCTAGCTATTTAGCTGTATATGTTTGTAAAATGTTTGTATGATGCACAAAATCTGTTTATCTGGGTGTAGAATGACCATTCCCCATACTTGTTCTTAAGTCTTGTAGGTTATGCATGAGAAAAGGTGTGCAATTAAGTTTTTAGGCCCTCTTCCCTGATGTTATTAATTCAAGTCAGTTGAGAAACACACGGTGCATCTCTCGTTTCTCTGTCCACATTACAAATGATCTGTATAGCACCTGTGTGCAAGTTTGCGCATATGTATCTATCTGCTGATACACATCCACATAACATGTGCTGTGCACTACATAAATTACTAATAAATAGTAGGTCAAATTCACCAATAAATTCCAGCTGCTTTGTACTGCTCCATCCAATATAAACCAGCTGTATGCAAGTCTCATCTGGCTGATTCAGATGGATTTACAGCTACTTTGGCTTGGTGACACCACACAAATCAATCCACGTATATTGATGAGAGCTGGCCAATACCTCCTCTGAAATTGCCCAAAATGCATAAGAAAATCTAACCTTTCAACAATTTTTTAAACATCCACCTTAAAAATCCGAATCTGGAGATAAGGTCATATTAGTGAAGATAGCCAGTAAAGGTTAACCATTTCAATAGTACATCTGTAAGAAGTTAAAGTACACTGCAGCAATTAAACTCATGAATATAGGTCAGCACTCTAGTCCCATGTCTAGTTTAATCTGATCTACAAAGAGGACAACTCTTAAACATTACAATTTTTCCCAGTGCAAATTCACTGTAAAGCTCAATATGAAATCAAAATATCTGAAAAAGGGATCAAATCCATTCTGTTAGCAAAACAAACTTCATCAGAGACAATCTTGTAAATGATCTGTAGCTTAAAAACATATTTCTGCCTATTCCTGAAAAGGATCTTCGTAAGATCAGAGGCCTATTAAAAAGCAGAAATGTTCAACATCTGTTGCTGTGTTGCATGAAGGCAAGACAAAGATAAATTAATACCATATGTGGAGGAATATGATTCAAAAATCCAGATTTGTTGGAATTTCCCAAAATAGGTTGCCAGGTTTCTATAATAAATAAAATGAAAGATAAAGGATTTTTTTTTAATTCTCATCCTGAATAATTAAGAAATCCCTCAATCAAAAAATAGAAAAGCATGGTTTATATATAATATAAAATATCTATTATGTTCAAGGAAGTGAACTGATGTGTAAAATAAAAGAGTGAGTCTGAAAAGAATAATGTAAAAAAACCTATTTTGGTTGAATGATGTCTTAGAGGAATCAAGACAAAGTAACATAAGAATATTGCTATTTGCCTTTGGTATTTGTGTTTTTGTCTAGTTTTGAGAGACCATAACATTTAAAAAAAATCTTCTGTCAGGGAAGGTTACGTTCTAGGAAGGTTATGTCCTAGGCTATGGCCTGTAAATTTTTCTTTTCTTTTGCAGGGGAGTCTACATTTGAGTATTCCCATAAAGAAACAGACAATTCACATATCATGAGCTCATGCTTACATTACATTTCATGAACAATCAGCTTCCAGGATGTCAACAAAGCAAGATGACGATGTACAAAAAAGTCGTTCAAGTTCCATGCTGCAGTAGATGCTGGCCTTTTTGGACTGCTGATGTGCTGTTTTATAGATCACTATTCTTTTAGTTTCACATTATGTTCTGTTGTAGTGCTGCCCACTAGTTATCCTACTTCAAGGACACCTCAGCCATGTATTCTTTCCTAGCTATAGGTTTTTCCTTGAATTGTGTAGTCATTTATTGCCCCTATGTTCTCCCAGACAGAGGTCAGAATTTGCTCCAAGATATTTGTGGAGTAGGTTCTACGGTTCATACAGAAGTGGCAGTCTCTTTCACTGATAAAGGTAGTTCACACCTACTTTGTGGCTGATAGAACATGAATATCCACCAGCGTTGACTGTAATCCTAAACATAATGCCTAGTTGCTGTCTGGGGTTGCTCTAAGACACAGGAAGAGAGTTTAGTACAAACATTGCAGTAGGCTGATACATACAATAAGCTGACATAATGTATTTCTGTAGCTTTGCCATACCTGTGGTCTGGAAAATTACTACAGGAAGAAACCAGCACCAAAAACTCCTCACATTGTATCATGTTTTGCAGAAGAGATGGTTCTCCCTGATTTCTTTCAGCCAGGGAGACTAAACAATCCAACTGAAAATGTTTATAAAATAGAGCAGTAACTAAGATACTGTCAAGTTAAGGGAAAAGCCTAAGATGTTTTAATAAGTTTAATTGATTTTGAAATTTGGCAAGATTCTAGGGAAGAGGAAAGAATGTTTGGCTCTTAAAAAAAAGCATAATTAATGGATAAGTAGCCTCTTACTAAAATGGTGTTCAAAAGCCAAAGTTCATACAGAAAAAAAAATAGAACCAACCACCATCCTCTGATGTTGCTAACAGTTCTATGAAGTCACTGTCACACTGTTCCAGCTTGACAAGTAAAATTAAGTGGTTTTCACAGCATATTTGTTTTCACGCAGTGTTGCTTACAGGCCAGGGAAGAATGGAGATCGCTGCTCTAGACTGTACCTTGAGACGTCTGTAGGGCTAGTCTAAGCCAGAAAATAGGGCTAATAAATCTCACTCAAAAAGACTAGTATGTTTCTACCACTTTCCCTTCCTTTCCCTTTTAAATGCAAGACCATGAAAAACAACTAAAAATTTCATTAGAGGCAACTGGATTTCAGTCATTTGTGCAGTATAAGATCTGGGGGAGAGGTGAGCTGTAAAATTCAAATGTTTCTCCTTCCTACCACTATACATGTGTTCCATTTGGGTATTTGTCCTGAAGAATCAGCATATTAACTATTAAGTGAACCTAGAGATGTGTATAATAATTGTGGACAAGAAGAGGTTAGGAGAGGGTGAGTAATTAGTGGAAGAGAAGTCCCTGGAGCCTTTCTCATTTATATCAATGTGCATCCACAACAGTAAGTATTTTCAGAGGTGTCAATCTGGACTTACTTACATGGATGTATCTGAGAGTGTTATATCATCCTCTTTTTTGAGAACTTGATTAAATGAACTGTTCTCAGAGGTTTAAAGAAACACTTGGGAACAGTGTGAACACAGCATTAAAAGAATTCACCTGCAGAGTGAAATAATACATGATTTTACACTGAAAAGTTATTCTGAAATTATTTTTTAAAGTCATCAAAATACCACATTGAAATTTCATTAATAGGTGCTAGATGACTTTAATTTCTAATGGTGCAGAATGTAATTGCAGACAAGCTCTAGATTCGGAGCTTGAAGGTTAGACTGGACTTTCAAAGAAAATTCACATGGTTTGTTTTACTATTAATATATAGGTTTTCAATGACTTCCTAAACTCTCAGTTCAAGGTGGAAGTGCCCTTTATATGACCCTCTCCATCAGAAAAATGTTCATTTGCAGTGTGGTGAAACATATGGTTTTCTGACTTTTGGAAACAATATGGAAAACAAAACTTTCTCCAGTCATATTTTATTTTAATTTTTCAACTTTGGAGATGTGGAAATCTCACAGGCAGTCCCCTTTTGAATTTATGAGGCTGCCTATATTTCTTTTTTGTGTAGCTGCAAAGTATTTTAAAAGGCTCTCTATATAAATCAGGAAGAATAAGAAAGGTGGAGAAAATCAGGTTTTATATGCAAAGTCAACATCAAGGTATATAACATCTACTGATAGACCATATTAAGAATTTTTATCGGCATGTGGTGGAACTTCAGAAAAAAAATCTTAAGAAACAGCAAGAGAACTTGATATCACCCAAAGTCAATACTTTGGAAGGCTGTATTATTTTTGTTGAAATTATATTTCATATGTCAATCTTGGTATATTTGCAATTTTTTCTCACTGAGAATTTTTTCCAATGAAAGTATCATCTGATTTTAAAACATTAAATTTTCATCAGCAATTTGAGGAAGAAGTAAAATTTAAATCACTCAAGTCAGAATAGCAAAAGATTTAAAACACGCTAATCATTTAAATGAATATCTTAAATGTACTGTTGATAAAATCCTCACGTCACAACTGACATCAGCATTAAAAATTTGCCCCTATTGACATCACAAGGGCAGTGCTTGGAAAAGTGTATTATTTTATATAAGGAATTAGTCCTTCTTCATTGGTTTGTGCTCCATTGTACTCTTGCAACTTTGATTTAGCCATCAAATCCTTGAAAAGAATAAAGACGAGAAAAGAAAACCAAAATACTGAATAATTTCTTCTAATTTTTAGTGTTAAATTAACAGCAGAAAAAAATAGTGGCAAAGCTCAATTTTAAGATAATCACAAAATACGTGATGAAAAGTAAGCCCTAATGCTTACTGACAAGGAAATCTCTAAATATGTAATCATGTACACGGTGTAAAATACTGACCACCCTCTAGTAGTAAGAAAACAGTACCAATCAAGAGATTGGTTTCAATAACTTCCCATTTCAGTGAGGACGTAAACCCTGCCCTTCAGCTTGGCAAAAGCGGCAGCATTGCATATCATACTGCTTTTGCATACATGGGTGTCACAACGTATGCTGGTAGATCACCTTTACCCACAATTAAAAAGCTGCAAAGCACCTAATCTCACTGTACAGAGGGCAGCCATTAATGCCTAACCTTCATTACCCAGGATAACTATCTCCTTCCCTGACAGAGTTTATATGTGACAACTCATTCACCTGAGTTCCATTCATTCTCTCACAGCTAGCATTCAAGTCACAGTATTTGAAGCTGAGTTGACTCCTATGAATGATCTATAGATGGTTTGAATTCTTGCCAAAGATAATACATCTACTGAGGAAAGGGGGGGGGGGGGGGGGGGGGGGGAGAAAAAAGCAATAAAAGAATAAGCTTTATGGGAAGAGCAGCCTCTTTTCCCATAAATGATGAATCAATCCATTATATTTGTGATAATCAATGCCATGGATCCTCTTCATGTCAAGGTAAAAAAAAACTTGGTAAAGAGGCAAATCATTATTAATTCATTCATTGCAATAACATTAATCACGATGAGCTAATGTGATATTAATGTGGCCGTAATATGTACTTCCATAGGAATTTCACTGTAATATAGGAATTAACTAATGTATCATGGTTTTAAAGAGTGACGTAAATTGATAAATAACACTGAAAAGCTTTTTAAATAGGGGTAGGTATGAATCTACTGACATGCTACCTTCTGGTGGAGACGGGAGGGTGCCCACATCCCACTCCCATGCCCACACTTGCAGGTAGGCTAACGCTCTGCTTTGCATTTTCCATGACTTATTGCCTACAGCAATAGTCAGTCAGCTTTTCAACATTGTGGTCCTGTTCCAGGAAATATTGATGTGGGAGTTTAGTAGTTCTGGGAATGGAATCAAAGCTGTGATGATGCTTGCTGGTGTCTAGGAGGAGTCTGAGAATCACGTGTGCACTCTGTGTTCTGAACACCCTTGCACACGGAGGGAGAGGACCGCTTCACAGATACGCCTCCCATGAGAACCTTCAGAACTGACTCCTGCCATATTCTTATGTTACGGGTAATAATTCAAAGCAGACACATCCTATGTGACCAGTTCTTGAATGCAGATGATATGGGATGGGGAACTGCATTAGACAATAGCAAAGGACCTTCTCCTTACAGAGTCCTTCCCACTCAACACAGCACTGAGTTTGACGAGGTATTGCAGCCCTCAGCTGAGGTTGTCATCAGTGCTGAGGACCAACCCTTAATGGAGAGCAGTCAAATGGAGGAAACGGAAAACTAAAATATGAAAATGCATAAGAAAAATAATGAACCAAAAATAATAACCCACCTTTCTACTTAAAGCACTGTGTAGATCCACTGCATCCCTAGTCTCACCTAACATTTATATTCCACAAAAGTTGTAAAACTCTAAGATGATGATGATAATCCCACTTTGAACAGTAAACTGGACTAAACTTTCAGTAGTTCCTTTCAATCAACATTTCCATGAGTATATGATTCAAATTACCAGTAGATAAAAAGATACAATTTTCTAGTATAATCTACTTGATTTTTTCCCTGAAGTATTACCTGCACATTACCAGACATACCAAATTTATTTAGGGTATAATTAGTATTTTTCCAAACAATAAATACTGTTGCTATACTGAAAATGTCCTATGTTTCATTAAAAAATTTCTTTATTTCAATGTGTGTGTTTAATAAATTTAATCTTCCAGAGACGTCCATTATCAAAGCATTTCAGTGTTAGAAATTGAGTTATTTCTGTAACTATTCTTGGAAGCTCAAAACAGGTAAGTTACTTTGTTTCTAAATATCCCATATTAATGCCTCTTTTGAATCAACAATTCTCAGTGCAGTAATGAGCCTGTATTTTAGCAGCATACGCTGTATCTTTGGTTCTGCAGTTCTGGATTCTTGGTTCATATTTGTAGACACCTTACATGTACAAAGCATCAATGCTGAACCAGTTTTTCTGTAGGATATCAATATTAATATTTGTTGTCTACAGCAAAATCAGCTGTAGACTTTAATCTGAAATATTTTCACCGCAAACTAATATAAAGTATATTTAGTACGAACTTTCAAACTTTGCTTCTGACAAATTCTTGCTCCATTCAATGAAGCAGCAATGCAGTTTGGTCTGCTTGGGTAACTGGAAGTGAAAATTATTGCATTTTTAAAAATCTTTTAGAAATTCTTTCTGCCATCCTGTACCTCAGGATCATTTTTCAGACCTCCAGATGTTTTTCTACTCTTTAAAATGCAATTATATACACAAATATCCATAAATTTTTCAGCTCATGGTGGGAAGGCAAGGGGGAAACAACAGTTCCACAGGGTTAAAAGTCATGAATATAGTTTGGAGCCACCAACAATATTTGTATCTAATAATGTAGCCTATTACAAGGAGAAATTTTTCATACTATACTTTTAATCAGCAGAACTATTCAGTGTGTACAGGACTTCCGTACCTTAGCTGCTTATCATAAAACCGGGCAGTTAACACTTCCTGACTTTCATCTTGTTAGGTGACCAATAGCCATGAGGGAAAGCACACTTTTTATAAGTGCATAATACAATAGGATCTAGATCATTGTTGACACCTTTACTGAGATCATATCAAATGGTCATAAGCAATTATTTGAAAGGAATTTTTTCAATGGACGAGAGTTGTGATAAACTGGAAAGATTAATGTTTGTGTTAAGAGCACAGACATAATCTATTCATTGTATAATCTGGATCACCAAAGAAATCCCACAATATTCTCTATTACAGAAAAGGAAAAGTCTTTTGAAGGTATTTTTGTTAAAAATCTTTGGTATAAGATCACAAAGGATTTTGTCTGAAGATCATGACTGAACTACTATTTTCTCCAAGCTTCTGAATGGTTTTGTAGCAACAGAGAAAATTATACACCTGAAGGTAAAGGGGCACAGTGGACATGGGGTAAAATTTGGCTATAGTCTTAAGTATTCTTTTAACTTCAAGAAATATCACTTTCATATGCCTGTGATATTAATTTAAAATTATTTTAATTTATTCTATTACAAACCAGGAGGAAAAAAACCATTTTTTAAAAAATGTTCCATATCAAGCAGAGGTTATTTAAATTGACAGAATTAGCTTGAATTAAATGATCAATATTATAATATTGATTTTATTTCAGTTATCTGACTATTTCCCCTATTCTTTTAAAACCATGACAGGCACAACAAGATAATAAAAACAGTGGACCACTTATTGTTCTTTCGCCTCAATTGTTTTAATTTCAAGTCTTTTAACAATAGGCATGGTTTTCAGTCCGTTTCTGATACAACGGCTGCAATTGGAAAAAAAAGAAAGGGAGGCTAAAGTGAACTTCAGTAACTGTTATTCTCATAATAAATCACAGGCATCTTATATCTTAACCATGTCTTGAATTTTCTTAGCAAATGGTTTGGGAATTTAGGGTGGGTTTTTTTTTTCCGAGAAACCAGACCAAAATGTAACATTCCTGAAAGCACTCAGTAAGCCTCCAAATCTCTTGATGATACCCAGAAACATGGTGTTTCTTGTTTTGTTTTTAGAAATGGGAAAATAATTATAAAACATATTGTGCTAATAAATCAAAAAAGGCGCTTGAAATAATCTCATAAAATGTTATGGCTTAAATAATGCCCTTCATCAGTATTCTTTGTTTAACATTTTATGTTTATTGATAAATGAAGATGCATTTAAATAATTCAAACAAAACATTAGCTGCAAGCAAGGAATTAATAATTGATAGGACTGGAAGGGCTTTTTTTCACTTGGGAAATAGATAATATTAGCTTAATGTAGGGTTGTAGGAACAGAGGAAATGTAATGGATCTGCCTGCTTTAAACTGATGATGGTTATTGTGGTCTGAAAGTTGCTACAAAGGCAAAAGCAGGACAGCTCTGCAACTGCAATAGATTTCACTCATAGGAGCTGACAATGCAAATTGTGGTTTGATATGCCAGATTTATACACGGTAGGGGATCTAATAAACTTAACATACGCTAAAGAAAAAAAAAATGCTATTAAACTTAAGTCTGAGAATTTTAAAAAGACAAAAACACAACAGTTATGGTGTCTAAAAATACTTGGATTTTTTTTTCTCCCAGTGTCCTCTTTTATGAATATCTTAATCCATATTTTTCTCTAGGTCAGGAAACCACTACTAAGGATACTGTTTTACGGAAGCCAATGCATTCTTGAGGATTCTCAGAGGAAGACCATTTAGTCTAGAAACACTCATCGTAAGGTTTTATTTAGATTTGCCTGTAAAGAAGCCAAACTCTTCCAGCTGCACATTTGAACATGCCAGCCTCTTCTGTGGAGATGTAGAAAACCAGTTTTGTCAGGTCCTCTGTTAGGAGGGAAATTTCTGTTGGTGATCCTCAAGTTGTGTCTGGTGATAACGAAAACCACAGAATTACTCTGAAATCAGTTGTGCAACTCCCATTTCCATTCACTTTTGGAGATACTGATTCATAGGGATCTGAAAGTCTACCAAATGACATTTTCATTTCTGTATGTTATTTTTGAATCTACAATCCAGATGTCCATACTACACTCTAGCAGCCAGAAATTTGCATTTGCACATGTAACGAACATTTAACTTCATTAGTTTGATATGCAGGACAAAATTTAAAATAAATAGAATAAAATAAAAATACGGTAGCATAAATCCATAATAATTTCATAGATGTTATTTGTCCAACAGTGTAAGATTATAATCAGGTATTTTACTATGCAATTAGAAAATTAATGTTCTTCTAATCAAAGATTTTTTTAGACAGTCATAAACAAGAATATCAAAAACTGTAATTTGTTCTGAAAATGATAGAACTTTGCAGGTTTTAAAATTAAGTTCAAAAGATCATAACCCTATTGTACTTAACCCTGACTACTAGAAATCATGCCATTATGATATCAGGGTTTTTACTTAAAGATAGTGCTAGAATAGCCAAACGTTTCTAATAAAAACATCAAATAGAACACTCTTCATTGCTTAAATTGGTTGCATCTTGTGTCATCACTTATGAAAAAGGAGTGTGCCATATTACTGAAAATGAACAGTTGTGTTTTCTACCTATTTTCCACAGGGGTAAATGGTTATAAAGGGATCAAGGCAGTGAAGAATCAAGTTCTGTATCTCTAGTTATGTGTGCCAAGTTCATACCTGAGCATCTCCCAGAATAGGTTTTCTTAAGCAGACAGATTGTAAGCCTGCACAAAATTGATTTCAGAAATGCAAATGGGAGAAAGCAGCTTTGTTTTCCAGCCATTGCAACACTCGACATGACATTTAGATAGACTTGCTTGCATTGACAGTAGGCACATATGTCTACTATTTTGTTTTAAAATATATGTATTGCTTTTAATAACAACATTACAGCTGTTCACAAAATGACGCCTCTAGACAGAAGCACTACAATGAAAAGAGAGTATCAACAGAAGGACTGTATCTGCATGCAACTCTTACAGTTGCCAAGAAATGAAGATATAACATATGGTCACTTTGTAAAGGTGAGCTGAACAAAAAACAAGCAACAACCTAGCCAATTTTTGTCATTTGAATTCTCCTGTTCAAAACTCAATTTAGTTTCATATGACTCTTGCTAATTTGAATGATATATTTATTAAAATATGAAACAGCCAGCCCTGCAACTGGGAAAACAATTTAAAAATAAATTCATGGAAGGATACGTTGCCAATTTTTCACTTGTCTAGAGCTATCCTTTAAAAATTAATGTATAATTTTGCAGCAGAAGAATCGAATGCTATTAACAGCTTGCTAGTGTGAAGAGAGGAAGTTGTAACTTATATTAAATATCCCACTGTTGATGTGCCTATGAATGTCTTCCCTTGATTTATCTGTTTATTGAACTGCCTTGGAAGGGCCACTCCTCATAGGAATGCATGGGGGAATGTTAACATTACCCAAGTCTCTTTGATAATCTTTCTGGACATCACCCAGAAAATGACAAGATTTAGGAAAAAAGTGATAAGCTTGGAAATGTTTAATTTCCCACCGTAACAATTTATAGACTCTGTAGGGAAAGTGCAGACTCTAGACAAGCTGCTGTTTTAGGCAACATTACTGTTTTTGTACCTAAATAGCCAACAAAAATTCAGGGTTGTGCGGGTTTTTTTCATCAACAGAAAAAAAAAATGATATAATTCTGTTTACTGATAATGAACATATACATCTCTGGCTCCCTGAGTGCCTGAGGAAAACAACGGAAGCTTTTTTTGTTTACAGCACTATATCCCAAGCTGCTCTTTCTTTTTTGCTATTTCAGATCTATTTGCGATACATTCTACAGTCCATTTTGTGCATGGTATTTTCTCAACATTTCCTCTCCGATTGTCTAATTCTCAGTCTCACACTTGTCTACAAAAGCAGAAACCTTTACAAAGAGTAGCCTACACTTATATATGTGTTGTTTGGGATTATGAATTATGCCTGTGCTTAGAATAGAAGACATCACTTTTCCAACTCCTTTATTTAAGAGTTTTAATTGTTATTTAAACTATGTCAGGCAGAGAAGTTACCATTACTTGCTTTATTTCCAATGCATTTCAGCTCTGACTTTACCACGACTATTTATAACGTGGGCAACAACATACTGCAAGATTGTTTAATCCAAGCTAAGAGTAGGGTGTTCCTTAGCAAAACCCAGCTGTTATTTGGCCAGCACAGTCAGCTTAAAGAACTCCTCCTGTCTTCATTGCACCTGAATTCTCACTTCTCAGTTTCTCTAACCCAGAAGGTTGAATGACAAAAACAATAAAGGAATGAAGAAAAAGAAGAAAAAAAAAAAAAGAAAAGAGAAATTATGTGTATAACTTTTCATCAGGATTAATTCTTCTCTGATTTATCTGTTGTATCCATATTAATTCTCTGCAGAGAATTTCTTCCTACATATACTAGAAGTACTGAGGAAGCATTTAGGCCCATGCTGTGATAAAGAACTGGAAGAGCTGTGCATCCCAGTTCCCTAGCAAAACTGTCACAGCCAGTACTGTCTCTACAAGTAACTTGAGCAGAAATGTTAACTTATCACATTAAACTGGAAAGAAATCTATCAGGCAGGAAAAATAATAGTCACTGCAGCTCTGTCATAGTCCCGATGAAAGATGAGAACCTGTGAGAGAGAGAGAAAAAAAAAATGCCGGTCTGCATCTCAGAGCAGCTACCTACTTTCCAGGAACAATTCGATGGCTGTGGCAGGGGTTTCTGCCCCAACTGTTGTAGCTACTTCAGACTCCAGAGCCAATGCCCGTGTAAAGCTCCAGGTCATCGCACTAGCTGCTGGTCAGAGCAAGAATAAGATTTGTTAAGACTGCTGACATTTGCATCTGGGTCAATAAGACAGAGCAGTGGGAGGGCTGAGAATAGATCAGCACTCACTAATTAGGACAGTGCTCAGCTATCCCCATCTAAGAAGCATCTTTTAGTTTAGGATAGATGTTATGGGGAATATCAAACAAAATATCCAGCCGTGCAATTTTTTGGTTGATCGGGTAGCCACCACATGTTCAGCCAGTTCTGCAGGGGAATCAAGTACCACATCAGTTCCCCTGCACACGCTGCAGAGAGTACAATGAGACCTTTCCTAAAATCTTTCTAGGAGAGAACTTCAATTTAACCCACTGCTTTTCATGCCTATAGGTTGAAGGAGTTTGCATTTGCACTGGTAAATTCCAAATATTAAACTGAACCCAAGGTACTGTCAGTCTATTTTCTGAGAAGAATGTGATGTCTGGAGTCCACTGCATAGCCATTGTAAGCGTAGCTCATGTTATCCCACAGTAACACCACTTTCCAATCCATTCACCCAAGTACAGTCATTGAAGTCAATGTACATCTGGTAATTAGGGGGGATGACGAGTCAGCCCTTTCTCTTTATGATAACAGGAAAAATAGCTCACGTAACACAACACCGTGCATTGATCCTTTTTTGATCAAGGGGAAAAGATTTTGCAGAGACATCAGATCATCAGGAAAAGAGGCGAGTGTGTATCTCTATACAGCTTTGATAAGACAGTCCCTTGTGCATTAGATTCTGTTCTAATCACTTCAGTGCTCCAAAATATAGACAAATAAAAGTGAGTGCTGTGCAAGCTAAAGAAATAAAAGTAATATTGAGAGCTGTGACCTCAATTTAAGAAAAGCTGGATGAAAAAAATACATTACCTCGAGTGAGGATGAAGTGATAACATGATAATAATCTTTCCATTTCTAAAGATTGTTTGGGTTGAAAAAAACCCATATTTGTGGGGTTGAAAGGCTATATGAGAAAAAGATGACAAATTTTAGTAAGGGTAAATTTTTACTGAATGTCAGAAAAGACTTGCTTAGCTTTCCATAGGCTATGAAATTCTCATGGGAAATGGAGAAAGTCCAGGACTTCTTAGAACAAACCTGAATAAAGCATAGAAAGATTTACTGCAGTGTGCAGGTGTGACCATCTTTTAGTTCTAATTCCTTTTTTTGTGTGTTACAAAACATCCTTTTGGGCATCCAAGTTATAGTGGGCACATGCAATTTAAGCTATTTTATGGTAGCTTTGTATAGTAGTTTCCTTATTCTTATTTACTTTTTTATTTTTTTAAATTTCTGGCATGTATTTTTTGACTACAACTTTTTCTATTGGAATTTCAGTTCTGGAAAAATGAAATGACATAAAAATTATTTAATATTCATTTAAAAAAGAAAGAGTTGAAAGTTATTTTGATAAAGATGATTTGTTAGAATAGAATATTTTGATATCATGTTTTAATTTTTTTTTCCATTTATGCTAGTCAGTTTAAACTTAAATAAATCACAGTAGAGATGAAAGATTTCAACAGAACATCTCATTTTGAAAATTTAAAACTGATTCTTTTTTTTTCTCAGAATTTAGATTTAAAGATACTTTGAGTTCTTTTCTTTGCATTCTGTAATTTAGACCCTACCCCTGAACTTGTAAAACTTCCCAGGAAACAAAATAAACAGTTCCTCTTCAACTTACTGGAAGCATACTTAATTCTTCTATTTCACAAGGTGCTGTTTCTTTTATACTGGCTTCAATGTATTCAGAGGCTTTCCAAGACACTCACTGTAGCTTCCTGATTTTGAAAGAATGTTCTGTTTCTCTGGTCTGCCTCCTTTCCAGCACTGAATAATGATAAACAGATTTTGCAAAAATCTTTTCACTGATGTTTAAATTGAGGAACAAAATTCAGAGAGAGATAAGGTATCACTTCTCACCAAACATGTTACTCTGGCTTTATATCCTACATCTTGATTTGATGCAATGTTTATAACAACACGTTTTATGTATAATGCCATGAAGTGATGACAATCTGCTCTACTGTCATGGTGTGATGTTGAATTAATAGGAAACAAGGTGAGGGCAGAGCAGGCAATCATTGTATGTGTTAACTTCATGATTAACCATTGGGTTCTTAATAAAGCCTTACTCTACAGAACAGACTGCCAAATATTTTTGTCACTTCTACAATATTTTGTCAAGATATATGACCTTGAAAGTCACCTTTAAAGTTATCTTAATATTTCACACAACTGAGACTAATGCAGCTTTTATGAACTTCAGTGAGAACACACCTGATGCGTAAAAAAATCACTAATAGAGACTGGAATTCCTAAAAATAGATTGTATACAGTGAAGCATGTTTCAAGAGAATGCACTTCATTTCTTTCAATTTAACTAAACTTAGTGCATGATATTCATTAATTATGCTAGAATGTTTTTCCTTAAATAGAAAATAGAATAATTGGTGCATACCATTTCCATCACAGTTTGTGAAATCTGTTTGGCAGATTACCGAGCTCAAAAGCACTTGCTCAGTTTCAAGATCATCAACTGCTCACTGCAAAATTATTAGTTGCTTGGCTTGCTGCACTATTTCAATAAGAACATCACACATGCCCTCAGTGCAGAGAAGACTTGTCATGACAGAAGCTAGTCCGTCTTCCTCATCTCTCAGTGCAGCTATTTAGACCTTTTGCAGCCATGGTATGTAAGATGATCATCAGCCATTCTTGCCTGCAGACCATATTTATCTAACAAACTCAGGATGATTCTCAGTACTTGATATGACTATTGTTTCCATGATAAGGGAACTGTAGTCAAAATGCAGTATCACATTATACTAGGTGATGTAAGGGAGCATAGCAAACAAAATTATTCCTGTCCCATGAAGCTTACACTCCAGGTATAAAGAAGAGACAGCAAGTAGAGCATAAACAAATAGTAATACCGCTGCTATGGACCAAAGTTAACCACATAATTATTGTGTCCCCCAGAAATAAATCCGATTGGATCTATGCCACTCTGAAAGAAAAGCTAACAGTTATATGCAGAAGCCTACATTTTTAAAGGCTATAAAACATCTGATAAAAGTCAGATTTTCCTACAGAACTGAAGGCGTTTTTATACTTATTTTTATAAAGCCTTTATACATCTCTATAGGTGTAAGATTCATACTCATATTCTCTAGGACTTTCCCCCGAGAATAAATTTTCTATTCAAGTTCTTATGTTTAGTAAAGGTTATATACCATATATTGTAATTAATAATCCACAGCTGCAACAGGAAGCTTAGACTGCCATTTAACTACTACCCAAAAGCTTTATTTGTTCAGTTTCAGCAGAGGCTAAAACGTAAGCCTTAATAATAGAAATCCTTCCCTTTTGGCCATCATTAAGTCACAAAATATCCTTAGATTTTCTACAGCATGCTTACAATGCCTATATGACCTGATTGAATCAAGGCCTTAAAATTCTGACCTGTCAAGTTTGATGCTCAGCCACTTTCTGTCCAAAATTGGTAGCATAAATTCACTAGCATTTATCTATTACAATTATTTATAATATTGCAATAGTTGATTGCTACTTGCCCCTACAAAGCCACCATGGATTTGCCTCACCTTGCTGCTGTTGGTTGGCGGACTGCTAATTTCAGGTGTGAGTAAGCAGGCAATCAACAGGAGACAGATGAGCAGCTGGGAAACTTTATGGAAACTATGAGAGTGTGGGAATCTGAGGGTTACTTATACAGCAGTATGTTCTCTCTTTTTTACTGGCAACAGTTAGATGTTGAGTTTCATTGTTTCTGTACAGGTAGGCAAATTTTCAGCTATCTGGCAAAGATAAATCATGTAAAATTCTGCAAAGAATATAATTTTTGTTGCTTGAGAAATTGTTTGAGACCTTGTGACATACAAGCTGAGCACTAGTGAGGCTGTGAGATCCTGGAACAAGGCAGTCCTGTGGTTGTAATAGAAAAAAGACTTAATGACAACAGATATTTGAAATAGGCGAGTTCTATCTATTGAATGATAGCAGATTCAAATACTTCTGTTACAAGTGGAATTGAGGTAGGAAGTACATCTTCTGGAGTGTTGTCTACAGACTAGAATATGGTTTTTGAGGAAATGGATAGTCAAAATCTCTATTTAGATTCTCAATAGTGCCTTCAAAAGTTTGTCGGGACTTGCAGTCTCAGGTTCTG
Organism: Aptenodytes patagonicus; assembly: GCF_965638725.1. NCBI lineage: Eukaryota > Metazoa > Chordata > Aves > Sphenisciformes > Spheniscidae > Aptenodytes > Aptenodytes patagonicus. The sequence goes on along the minus strand of NC_134955.1, from coordinate 38,765,826 downwards.
ACCTAAGCTTCCATGCAAAATAAATACAATCTTCTCTACCTCCCTCTTTGTGACTTACTTTCCCTCCATTTTCTCTTTATTCCAGAAGCTTATAATGATACTGGGACTTGGGTTCTAAAATAATAGCCTAAATAATATATCTTCCTCTAATACAATGAAATGTGCACTTAATAGACCATGTTGGCCAGAAATAACATCATTATTATAAATCAAATATAGCTAGTTGTATTCTGATGCTCAGTTAATCTAAGGTTAATAGTTCTGGTATAAACCAATCAGTCTATTTTGCAAGCAAGACACGTATTTTCATCAAAATCCATTTCAAATTCTCAAATTTTTTTCTTATTACACATAAGCATCAACTGCTACTTAATTACAAACCTGAAAACAAAAAACAATGTTAAGAAAATTACGGTCTCTGTGTTCCCCTCACTCCCACAACCCATCTCTGTCTGCCTTTCCACCTTCTAGCTCTTTTTTTTTTTTCAATGCTAAAGAATATATTTATGTGTAAGAGAAAGCTGCAAGAGTAAAAAAGTGCTGTCTGAGAAAACAAAGAACAATTAATGAAGAAATAAAAAATATCTACAGTGGAATGCCTGTTATTTGCCCTTAAGTGATTTATTAGGTACAGGAAATCACATTACAATTTGATGTATGTGTCACTTTAAGAGTGATTCTTGGATTGTGGAGGTAGCTTGTGTGTCATATGATGTAAGTACTTTTATTGAGTAGGTAAGTATGTAATAGCTAAAAGCCTCATAAATCAGCTAAATGTTCTCCCAATTTATACAGAATATTTGATCTGAGAACATTACTGTCTGGTGAACCACTGAGAAAAAGAGAAGACGTGAAAAGTGATGGAGATGGATATATTGGATAATTTTTTTGGATGTATAGTATCTGGGGCTGGCTCTTCACTGCTTGCATCTTTTGTACTCATTAGCACCTGTGCAAGTGTAATATACTACCAAATTAAAGTTTTCTACTCACTTACTTTAACACTTTTATAGCTGCTTCTCACGGGGGTAGAGTCACACAGAATAAAACATTGGACAGGTGTTTAATCCAGAGGTCTTTCTCTTTTAAACAACAATAACAGTTAAGAAATCACATTTTTTGTTTGGATTGTTTGAAGTATGTAAAATACTCCAAATTAATCTAGCCATTGTTTTCAGCATTACAGTCAGCCCCATGTTATTAAAGTGAAGAAGTACACTTTTTTCTGATTGCAACTACAAATGACCAATGTTCAATCTATCTCTGCATATTAATTTTTTATTGGAACAATGAGGGACTTTGAAAAACTATATTTATAAGTACCTATAACTATATATATATATAAACTGTACATATAAAAGAAACAATACCATATGGATTCACTTTGATTCTCCTTTATGACTTTTTAAGTAGTACTTAATAAGTGCATTAAAAGTATTTCATATTTAACAGCATCTGTCAGTAATATAATAATCTGTACAGTATGATGAGTCTATGTATTGACTGATGCTGAACTTTTGAACCTGTTGCAACACAAGAAAGCAAAGAAGTGTTATTTATTTGCTATATTGTAGTTATAAAATTAAATAACTTCTATTTGCTGTGGTTACTCAAGAAGAGTTGTTGAACGTGCCTCTGATTGCTAAATGGATGCTTCAACATATTTTTGAAATTGTGATTTGTGAGGGCTCTGATGCTCTGAGGCATTGCTTGTTGGATTGTTCACCTATTCATATTTTATACAGCTGAATACCTTCCACTTTAAGTCACATCAGAGGCCTTTAAAAACCTTATTTCACTCAAAGCCATTTTTCATTGGGAAAGTATGGAAACAGTGGCGGTATAAAGTTTCTTTTCCTTTTCCTTTCTGGGTGCCACAGATGGCATATAAGGCATCAATTCCCTGGAAAAATAAGCTACTGTAGGATTTATCGTCTGGGTGAAATGTTTAAAGTTTCTCCTAATATAAGAATTAAAAGCAATTGTCTTTGCATGTGTAATCGTTTCTGGATATTTTAGCCTGATTCATTGAATTTTTGGGGGCTAAGAGCAAAAGATTGCCTAACAAGATATGGGGGCACATTACTCCCTGATTAAACAAAGCACTACCTCAAGTACCTTACATTAGAATGCACAAAATTACTATTACCACAAAAACAGTTTAAAAAAAAAAAGTGAGTGGTTTGATATATCTGTCCATGAACAACACAAGGCAAGGAAAAGATGCTAATCCTAACAGAGGTACAAGAATAGAACCACCCTTTCTTCCTGATCCAACTCTTCTGGGTTTACAAACTGCTCTTCATTTGAACTGGTTGGTGCAAAGACCACACAGCATCTAACTCAGCTGTGAGCTAGGCTTGCCTGAGCATCAGCAGGCACAGCAGTAACACAGACAGCATCGCAGAATGCTTCTGTGTTCCTTTACAAACTCTGTCTCTAGAAAGGAATATAGCCTAATCTTATGAATTAGATCCAGGCTGCTAAAGTGACACTCTGCATCCCACCCCAAGTTGCACTTCCATATGCCATTCCACTTGTACTCTACCTGACCACATGTACTGGCTCTGAATGACACTTAAGTTCAATCTGTACTGGTATATGATCTGTTTAGTAAGGTCTATAAAACACTAACATGGTTAGTAATTCCTGTTGAAGAATGGTCCTGTTCAATTATCCTAATAATTCGTCTTTGACCTTAACCTCTCTAGAAAATAGAGATCATGGATTATGTCTTAATTCCAGCTTTCCCTTCTTCAGAGTATAACCCAACTCTTTAAATTCCATTTTCTCTAAGCTTTTTCATTTTAAAATACACCCTCCTAAATACTCTTTTGCAGCCCTGTTTAGCTAGCTAGCCAACTCAAACTGCCATTTCTTTTTTTTTCTCAAGAAATCTCCTTCACATGCCGAAACACATGCACATCGAAAACTGCAAAAAATTAAAGCATGACTTCTGAAAGAAAGTCAAGGCTTAGATGTCCAAAGTTTATAGAATTAGGAAATAAAAAAGCAAACATAAGTCTGCCCCTATAAACATGATGTCAATTTCAAGACCGTGATCAACATGAAATTTCCCTCAAAATCAAATAAATATCAATGGGAGGATAGTCTAATAAAAAAATCCTGCATGTCATGTTGCTGCTGTTCTTTGTTTTTAGGTAGTCCTGATGGGTGTTCTATAAATCAGAAATCTTCAGGCATTCTTTGGGAAAAAATGCAAACCACTGAAATGCAGACTAATATAACTACAACTGTCACAGTGACACCAGCTGTAGAAAGTGCTAGTCTGATCCTTCTAATCTAGAAATGAGCTTAATAATAGTATAGATGTTTTGTCATCAGCCTGCTGTCGAGATAAATAATCTTTCTCTACTGTATCTACATGACAAATGTCAGTCAAAGCAAGGCGGAATCCTTTGAAGTAAAATTATAAGCTATAAAATTTACATCTTTGAGAAAAGATTAATTCAAACATCAAATGCAACCATTTGGCTTTGTACTGAAATACAGTTAATTTTTTCTAAGGGATACTCTTGGTCAGTCTTATATAACTGAGGAACTTGAAGTTCTAGAAGTAACTATAAGATTGGCCAATGTAAGAGAAAAGATCATTTTTAGGGTAAAATCTTGGTTGTTTGTCCTTACATTTCTGCCTTAGTTGCGCTCAGGAGTCCTCATCCAACTTCTAGTGAAATCATTGGGAGCTGGAAAAGGCCATCAAATCATAAGCTTTGTGCCTGCAGGTTTTTTTCATCTTGATGTAAAAAGAATAGGCGTATGACTTTGAACATGTGAGAGGGAAAGAACTGCTGCTTCAGAAAAGGACTATGGGGATATTTTTTTAAGGCATAAAGGGAGTTATGCACCTAACTGTGACTTGTGCCTTTGCAAATACCTGCTTTGCAGTCTAAAATGACAATATTGCCAAACTACAAGTACAGATTCCTTCTCAGTGAGCTGATCTTGAAAAAAGATCTATTATTTTTTCACTAATCCTACTTTGCCTATTCTTAGGAAATTTTTTTCTATTTTTAGTACTCGTTAAATATTCAGTACTATTAAAAGACCGATTTTTTAAAAGTCATTCTTATCTTAGCAACTAAACATGTGAACAACATTAAATAAAAAAAAAAAAAAGAGAATGCTTCAGGACAGTTCACTGTGGTAGCTTCGAGGGCAACAGAATAACTAGCATACCACAAAGATGCTGTGGTACTTTTTTATTTCTTCCTCAATTCACCTCAGACATAACATTTGGACAGGTTTTCTCCTTGTATACATAGTTCTTCAGATAACAAACAAAAGTATATGTACTTTAAAATAGGTTTGTATTTTTCATCTCACTATTACTATGGTCCTACTAAGGTCACCTATCTACAAAAAGTTTGTTTAGTTTCAAAGACACTAAAAAATACTAAACATATTTCATATTTCAATACTAAACATATTTCACAAGACTCCCAAAGGAAAAGAACTTTGCCAGTAAATCCATTAATGAAATCAGGATAACTGCTTGTGCAAAGGTTTATATTTTTCAAAAAGAAACAATTGATTTCTCTAGTCTTCTCATAAAGATGTTGATTGTTAATGCATTCTGACATACTGTCTGCTTTTGTGGATAAAACCATCAAGCAATTCTGTTCAGATTTGACAAAAATAATATTACTAGACTTCCAGATTATACACGGATTGGAAAATCTTACTTCAGTTATGGCAGAAGCAACTATGTTGGAAAAAATATATAACATTTAAATTGTAACATGCCAGAATTAACTTCTGAAGATGTAAGTGAAACTTTAAGAGGAAACTGAATTTTTTGATAATTGCAAGTTATTTGACCTCCAATAAAGGCTGATCAGCTCCATACAGAAAAGACTGCTTGGCACTTACAATTCTGAATTAGATTGTCTGCTTTAAATTTTTCTTGCTAAGGTCAAGCTTACTGGTCACAAGTCATCAGTTGCTGAGGAACTTCCTAACCACTCATATGATTTCCTCCAGCTGTAAACACTGAATAACTGATGTGCGCACTCTTGTTTTTCTTAGCTGAATAAAGTGCCTCTCTATATTTTGGTGACATTTCTATATTCACCTTTCAGGAAGTGAATGATCACAAAATACGGAAGGCAAACTCTGACTGTGTTTCCTTGTAGATCAGTTTTATACTGGTGGATTTCTATTGCATCAACAGAAATATTTCTTGACTTTCAGCAACATTTTGGCTTTACAGGCTTCAAAAGACAATATGTCATTTAAGAGTTTTATTTTGAAGATCTTTTTAATGTAGGTTTTTTGGTTGGTTGGTTGGGGTTTTTTTTTTTGATTGAAGGTTGGTTGATGGTACAATAACACACTTTTGTTCCTTTAAAATAAATTCAGCACAGGGAGCATAAATGTACAACCATGCATGTTACCAGTGTCTGCAAGGAAAGCTAGGGCACCTAGTGGGCTGCATATATATACACCGTTACTTAATGTGTAAGTATTTCTCTATGTAAATGAACCCTGAGATTTTAGGACGAATGCTGAAAATCAGGCACTGTTTTCCTTTCAGCCTTTTCCACCGGTGTCTAGACGGTGCTACATTCACTGAGGAAAGGACCTTGACGATTGTTCTGAATTTCATTTGAAAAAGTCCATAGTTTGTTTAGCATGCTAACAGTTCTGGCAGGAATGAATTCCACGAGTATTGCTTTTGTTTGGTTTTACCCCAGCATTTATCCTACTCAAACTCCGGGGAAAACATGGATTAACATCCAAATTGCATTTGATTCATAACTGCAATACTGTGCTCCTTATTCTGAAAATTATCTAATGACAGTAACTCCATCTATTCTGACAATGTCACACATTGCTCATTAAAAGATGGAAAATTACATATAATGATATATTCTTAGCTTGTCACAGAGAATTCTTTTCAGATTTGATAGCAGACCATAAAAGTAAAAAATTTCCAGACTTCTGTGTTCTAATTTTTTTCTGGAATGTTCTCACGAGGCTACAGAAAAGAAAAAAACCACTCACATCTACTGAGAATTTATATTCCTTAAGGATTTTTTTTTAATTTTTATAATAAATAAAAGTGAGAATGCAAATTCTCTCCGGGCAATGCAAAGAGCTTGCGTGATTTGAACCAGCTTCTAAAATTTCAATCACAATGTCCACAAGAGTAACATCTATAATTGCATAGACAAACACCTATGTCTTAGTATTTGGTATACCCAATTACAGATTTTGAGCCTGTAAATCTAGCAGCTATAGTGTTCCAGCTGTCTGTGAAGTTGTGGCTCTGTGGGACTGCAGGTAACTTTTTATCTGCCATTTCTATCACCTTTCTCCTTTACTGCTCAGCTGCTTTAAACTATAAATGTTATCAGTACCTCCATTTTTAAACTATCTGGATGTAGTAAAACAGTAGAATTACTAGTTGCTTTTTCTTATTGCCTCATACTAACAATACATGCCTGTCATATGTTATTATACTCTCTTCCAGCTCTGTCGTCTACTTCGTAGCCCACGTTAATGAAAATGACAATCGACTCAAGTCCTCTCTTCTTCCTTCAGCCAGCCTACAGGGGAAAATAGTTCTTCAAAATAGAGGGGAAAAAATAAAAGGAAAAAACAGGAAAACATTCAGACTCTCTATGAAATGAATAAGTGGATTTAGAATCACTCATACATCTCATGTAAAAAAAAAAAATACATTTTCCCTTTTATTTTTTTTCAATTTATACCACAGACAGGCCACACAATGCACTTCTCTGACAATGGCAGCCCTGTAGAATCATTTTAACATACAATCTTCCATAAATAAAATCAAGTGGTAAAAGCCAGCCTACGTCTGCCACCATAGGGAACAAAAGGCCATTCCCCACCAGAGGACCCAACACTCCAGTGCTCTGGCTCATAATACGTGAAGTGCCAACAGTAGCAAACTTCCCTTCTTGGTATGTTGCTTGATGTCATTTCTTAACAGGCCTTTTGGTTTTCGTCATCCAGTACTGAGTCTTTTAGGTAATTCCAAAGATTTTCAGAAAATTGGAGGATCATATAGTCAAAGCAGATTGACTTCTACAAAGAATGAATTCCTCTGAGGACCCGTGCTGACAAGGCTCAGTGAGCTCTAACTATAGTTTAAGTATATGCCGCTTCAGTGATTCCGGGGGAAAAAAAACACAACTTATTTCATAGGATTTAGGGTTCGTGGCATAAGAGCTGTATTTCTTAAAGGTATTTCATTACGCTCTGTATTGGCTGACATTGGTTTCCAATAAATAGTTTTATCTTGTTTACTCTGATTGTGCAGCAAATAACAAGGCTTTAATACTGATACATTAGCATGCTCAGTAATGACTTATGATGATTAGAATACAATTATATAATACTTACTGATGTCATGGCACTACTAATGTTTTTCTTGTACTGCATTTGACATTTCCAATTTAGAGCCCAGGCTTATAAACACAGGTATAGTTACAATATTGAATGTGCACCAGTAGTTGTTTACAGGTAACTCCTCTGTAACCTATATCATCAATAGCATTCACAGATTGTTGCTGTGACAACAACTTAAGTTGTTGTTCCACATGGTCACATGAAAAGATTTTTCTCCTCTTGCTTTTAGTTGAGGACAAAGAATATAAAGTAGGAATTTGTACAATCACCCTTATACATACTGAGTTATATATTAAGACTAGCAGCCACTTTACATTTCTGCTTCCTCTATGCTAAGTTCTAAGAGCAGCCAACATGAGAAGTCAGAGGAAAAGGTCTGAATATCTTCCTTTTTTTCTGGTCTTGTATCTAGGTTCTTTAAAAGACTGACCACAGCCCATGCTTCTCCTGTTTTGTATAGGTGTCCCTTGATGTTAACTGCTTCCCAGGAGAGGACAATGACATTTTTTAATGGTGGAGCCTGCCAAGTCATTTGTTATGTTCCTGTGACTCAGGCAGCACAGCTCCCACCACATGTGTGATGTGAATTATACAGTATTTACCCCTGTGCCATCCAATGGCCAGTTCCATCCAATGACCAGTCAGTCCCAACCGGTGGCATTGCCTCTGCTCTGCATACCTTCCTGTAATCCTGAGCTACTTTCAAAGGAAAATTCTGAAGTCAAATAACTTTACTGAAACAGGCTTCCTACTAGTGGAGAGAAGACAAAATTTGTCCATTCACATCTATACATTCAGACTTCAAACACTGCAATGAATGCTTTATCATGCAGACAGTTTGGAATTAAATGTTATGACAAACTCTTTCTTTCTTCTGCAGTGGCAGAGATCCATACAGGGGGTGTCTCTGAGGTTAGGAATGGGACTCTAGGGAAAACTGACACATGCCAGACCTTCTCCTGAAGATGTGTTCCCTCATTTTCCACAATGCTTTTCTATCTTCAGCAGGAAATGGTAATTCCTACCACCCCTAATCAGTGGCCCTTTGAAGCTCACCACTGGGTTCCTAGCCCACAGGTCTCCTGAGCCTTTTGAGCTTTCTGCATGAGCAGTCTGAATGACATCTGGTAAGCATAATACTCTGCATTAATCAGATACAGGGTAAACTTCTTGCATCCTAATCTCTAACGTTTAGAATCGGGATCAAGCGCTGAAGAGCAGAGATTTTAACTCATACCAATCTGTTAGTTTTTTATACCTGTTGTTTATTTTAATTTCAGCCAAATTTTCAGTCTCAGTGTTTCTTGGCCTCAGTGACATCTTTTGCAGTAAGTTCAGAACTGCAATTATGTGTTAGAGGAGAAAGGTATTTTGGAGCAACGGTGTTTTAATTGCTTCTTCCCACTTCTGAAGAATGTTGCTTTCCTTTATCATGAAACAGAGACCCTCAATCTGTCTTCTCCATGCTCTTTATTAAGATACGTAACTTGATTATATCAATTTTTTTTCTTTCAAAAATAAAAAAGTCCAAATCTTTCTATTCTCTTTCATACAAGTCTTTTCAATTACCAAATTCTATTTCTTGTTTAAATTATCTCTAAATTCTCTAAATTCATAGAAATCATTTGGTCTATATATGGACAATATTTTAGATATGAGAAAAAGCAAAATGTAAATAAAGGTATTACATAGTTTCACATTACTCTTTACCACTTCTTTCACACATCCAATACTTCATTTGCTCTTTGAATGCAAATGCACATTGAACTGAAGTCTTCATTGAGCTGTTTTCAGTGATGCTGAGGTTCATTTCCTGAGCTGATATGATTAATTTAGAAGCGTGAGAGTGGTATGAGCACTTAAGGTGTCTCCCTTCTGTGTTAGCTGTTCTTCTTTATGTTATCACTGCTGATTTTCATCTATCACTGTGTTGTCTGTTCATTAATATATATATACACTCAACAAATCCTTTTTCTTGATTGAAATTGTCATTTGCTTCTCTTTTTTCTGGTCTCAGCCAGCTTAACATAACATTTGCATCTCTTCCCATGACTATTTTTTTTTAGTAGCTTATAGTAACGCACCTTGTCAGGTGCCTTTTAAAACACTAAATACATTATATCAGCTGATTTTCTCTTACCCTCTCCTTTATTAGTACATTCAAAGAAATTGAACAGATTGATTCTTCATTGTCAGAAATCATACTGGTTTAACCATTTTTATTGGATGAACTTCCAGGTGTTTTATTACTCTGTTTTGAAGTTTCATTTCAACATTTTTACCAGACACAGTTTTAAGGTTTACTCCTCTGCAATTATTTGGATCATCCATACAGTATTTTAAAAACATATGAGCATGGTATATGCTACCTTCTAACCCTTCATTATAACAGCTAATTTATTACTCAGAATCAATTCACGATTACCTGAGTAACCCTGAGGAGGAGCTGCTTATATGAATAGCCTCTGATTTCAGTGGAAACCTCATGTGAGTATCTGATCACCACTGTAACTGAGACACTTGCAGTTCCTCCATGTGGATATTCCCATAACTGAACCACACTGAGTAATATTTTGCTCTACATATCCACTCATCATTCTGTACCACACCCATTGGTATCAAAGTATTACTTGACAAAAGGAAGTAAAAAAATAGTGCTTGCCTTAAAAGGATCACTCAGAGAGTAAGGTACTAGTCAAGATGTGTAAGGGGCAAATTTTTGCCCTTAGGTAGCATCTGCTTTTTAATCTTATGCAGTCACTATTGTAAAATTTAAATGAAGAAATAGAAGACAGTGTTCAAAGCTGGATAGCAATAGATGAAGGAAAAGTCTCTTCACTGACACTAGTCTTTGATGTGTGCTTGTCTGAGAGAAAACTTGGTCCAGAACTGTATTTACATTTGTTATGCAAGTATTACTGCAAGAGGGCTTATGAGTGTAGGGAACATATGGAGAGGCTGGCAGGCATGGATTCCCTGGTGTGGTGGTTAGATTCTTTGCTCTGAAAAGGCAAGCTTTTAAAATTCATTTGAAAACTATAAAATACACAACCAGTATGCCAAGTAGGTCTGTATTTAGAGAAGAATTATAATTGTGAAAAGGAATCAAATATTTTAACATCTAATGCAACTTTAGGCTTTAAATAATTATTCTTTAAGTCTCTATGATAGTCAAACATTACAAGCTGAATTAATTTTCAGCCCTGTCACACAATGAATACATCAAAACTAACGAGTTTCTTTGAATTATTTTTTTTAGCACCTGGGCTCCCCCACTTTTACTTATTTATCATTTATTGTAGTAGCTGCTCTTTAAAATCCTGAAAAATTTTCCAGTCCAATAGTGACAGCAATTCACTTCCTCAAGAGGTCTTTCCATTGCAAGATGTCCTTCAGTTAGACTAAGCTTGATCTACAATCCATCAAAGACACTGGGAGTGTTTTTATCAAATTTCAGTGGACTTTAGATCATGTGTTGGAAATGTGTGACTAACTTCTAGCTCCTTTGTCCTGATCATATTTAAATCATCAGTGACATTTAAAATAGCATAAACACTTAAATACTTGATGAATCACAGACTGTATGTGTCTAGATTTCTTTATCAATGTAATATATACAATGACAGCTAAATATTTTTTCATTGGACTTGTCTAATATTGCAACTATTTCAACTATTTGATATAAAAGTCAAGAATACGCCCTCTGTTAAACTTGGATTTATTTATATTTAAAATGTATTCATCAAATTTATATCTAGATGCAGGTATAAAATTTTGTAAACACTATCAGTACAATTAAAAAAATAACCTAAATGTAAACTGCAAGCAAAATAGATTATTTTTTAAAGATTGGTCTTTAGGTATATTAACTTTGTATTCCAAGACTAAGGATGAGCACATGTATGAATATTAGACTTCTAGAAGAAAACTGAAACAAATGAAGTCATTAGTCATTTTGAGTATATATTTCTGCATGTAAGACCAGTTTAATCCAGTCTTCATGAAAGCATAAGGAATATGTACACCATCTGGAGAAGCACAGTATCTAATGCTAGAGCTTCTGCCTAAGGATCATGAAGAAACTGCTCTATTTCATTGCAGCCATAACTCACAATGGAAGTAATAAACTGCACAGAAAGGAGTATTGCAAATTGCTATTACAAATTATTAGAATTGCACTATCCATAGGATTTCACTTTTTGTATGTGTTATATTTTTTCTTTAGCACTCTAGAAAACCAACACCATCTATCACCTTCTTGTTATCAGAAAGTTATTGTTCTTGGTTTTATTTTAGAACACTTGTTTAAAAATGTTTGAAATAAATTTTGGGCAGTTGACCTTTTTCCTCTCCTCTCCTCTCCTCTCCTCTCCTCTCCTCTCCTCTCCTCTCCTCTCCTCTCCTCTCCTCTCCTCTCCTCTCCCTTCCCTTCCCCTCCCCTCCTCTCATTTGCTATTCTATTCTATTCTATTCTATTCTATTCTATTCTATTCTATTCTATTTGTTCAACATCCTTTAAACAACTTTAGTATCTGACTGCCTTCCAAAAATGCATTAACTGATGTTACTAACATCTGTCATGTGTAGTTCATTTTCCCTCTCATCTTCTCTGCAGGGACAGGATGAGAAAGAAAATGAACCACACATTGTGTGCGCAATGTAGTGTTATATGCATATGCATTATGATAGAGTCTTTAATTACATACTCTCATCTTGTTTTCCCACAGGACCCCTGCCTCATTCAGTACACAGGACAGACACATGGGAGAGATTTAAGAGTACATAGGCAACCACCAATTTAGCAGTTCCTGACTTGGCTTTTTAATCTAATGTAGTGCTTTTAACTGTATGTTTCTTCTTTTCATGTTTTTTTTTTTTCTTCTTCACATGTTATTGATATTTTCTATAGAAAGAATAACAAGATAAGATAGTAATCATAAGACAATGAGATACAGATAAACTATTCATTAGACCTGAAAACAATACATAGTTAATTCTCCAAGTCTCAGTGCACCTTTACATATAATCCTGAAGTCTATGGTTTCAGAAAGAAAAAACGGGATGTTTTTCCCACTTGCTCCACCCTGCCTGAAATTTGGAGGATGTAACTGTGGATCTGTGAAGTTGGAGGAAGCGGGAGCACTGCTAGTAACGAGGGTTTGGAAGAGCTACTCCTCTGTTTCCACATGGCTTGAACATTAAGTGCATCTGTGTCATCTCTGCAGTCAGTTTCTTTTACAAATGATCAGTTAGAGAAATTTGGACTCCTCTTTGTTATTGTCTGATACCTGATATGTACCATTCTTTGCCTTATATTATATCATAAGAATGAAAGTAAATTATTCAAAGCACAATTAATCTCTCAAAATGCCTATTAATTTGGTACCAAGATGCTAAGGAATATTAAACAGTAGCTTGGGGTTTTTTCCCCCAAAGAAAAACTGACTTTTTTTTTCAGTTATTCCTTATCAATGAGCTAAAATGTTTGTGGGTTGGTTTTTTCTTTTTTTTTTTTTTTTCCTTACATTGCGTGGAAGTATAAGGTAAAGAATACTGCAGATCAAACATATAGATCATGTATTCTTTTCCTTATTCTGCATACCAGCTTGGTTCCTATTCTTTTTAAACAAAATACGCTTGCATATTTTACAGCAGGTAACTATTTTGTCTTTTTGGAATACCTTCAAAACCACTTCAGACTGACTGCCATAAACATTTGTGTAAATGAAAGCAGACATGGCTTCCTTTTAATGAAGTAATATTAAGACTTTATTTCTATCTGTTGATAGAAACCCTTTTAGTTTCATGAATACTACTGCTAATTTCTGAAGGTAAAAGTTTCCCCTCTGCTGTTGTGTGCAGTAGTTTCATACAAAAATGGGCACGGATGCTGGCTTGTATGCGTGTTTTGCAAGTAGTTGCCTACGGTAGTAGATTAACTCCATCTGTTAGTCCACAGGCAGGGCAATTTGAATTTTGCCTGTGAAATCTGAACCCAGGCTGAAGAGGGAGTCTGAACCTAAATCTTTTTTTAACTTCAGATCATCTGAACCTATATAAATGTATTGCAGTATGGAAAACAGCCCTGTTAAATCAATTTCAGACCAAACTTGAAAATGTTTGAACAGCTTTAAAGCTTTTAACCTTGAATCTTATTGTCATTTGATGGGGCTTTTTTGTTTGTTTGGGGATATTTTTTTATTGTCAGTGGGTGGGTGAGGAAGGTATCCAGATTTTTCTCTTCAGCTATGGATCTTTGATCTCTGCTTCTTTGCAGAGTGATTTCTCTGCTTGTTCCAGCTACAGTACCCCTCTCATATGAAGTAAAGTGCAAAATTGCACTGTTGATACATGTGCCTCTCTGTAGACAAATGAACAAAACTTACATTCACATTTGCACTGGAAGATTGTGTGTCCATAAAAGGTCAAGTGCAAATTTATCAAGCCCCGGTATATCCAGATCCAGGCCTTTGGGAGAAACATGTTTACTACCTGGATTGCATATCTGTCTTCATGCCAAGAAGCCTGAGTGTCCGTTCCAGAATGTTTGAATGCACTGCAAACAAGTGTCAAAGCAAGTATTAGACGTCTGCTAAAGAACATTTTCAGATCAGTTATGTGATGTTTCACAGGATTTATGTCTTGCTGAGTAACTCCCCTCTGAATATTCGTAAGCGTTAGCTTATAAGCAGATAGTGAGACACATGCCATAAACACAGGCAAAAATATATTTCACAGGTCCAACACTGAGGATTTCTGATTTGATATCCAAAAAAAGCTTTAAAGAATGTTGATGGTGCTATGAAGACTTCATTCCTGTTTTACAAAGAGTAAAGCTGCATGCCTGTTTGATGGTCATTTGTCTGAGATGAGTGAAGAGGAATTTTGGCTAACCGTGAAGAGAACAGAGAAGCTCTTTCTGCCTTTTGATGTGGTGTATATTGTGTGGAGAAGGGCAGGGGGAGGAAGTTTTGCTATCCAGCCCTCTTTTTCATTCCCCGAAGCAGTTGGGGATTTTCTATTTCTGTCACCACTCCTATCAGCATGAATGTACACATATCAGCACTCTGACAAAAACTACAGAGACATGCATACTACCTGCCAATCCTACAATCTCCTTGTCCAGTCTAATAATTACAAGGTATTCCAAGAAATACCTAGATTAAAAGCTGGTATATCATCTTATATTATCTCTTGCTGCAGGGTACGAGTTTACAATACAGCATTGCCATAGTTTTGGACACTTTATTACTTGCATTCATTTTAGCCTATTTCAAATGTGATATGTGCCAGTAGTATGCTTACATTGCAGTTTTTATTGAAAGAGTAATACACTGCTATTGGCGGGCATATCTCGTAGTACAATAACTTTTATGCTGAGTTTTTTTGCTTCCCTATTTCCTTTCAAAAATTCTTCTCTCCCACTTTTGGCGAATTACAGCGCATCTTCATATACAGAGTTAGAAATAATTTTGCTAAATAAATGTTTCTTTTACATATATAGCATAGATATAGGGAAAAACATACTGCACCACCTAGCATAATACGTTATTTTCAGGAAAGGAAAATCCATTTCAACGGCACTCCTATTCTAGGAGTCTGGGGATCTGCTTTATTTTAAGAGAGCAAAGACTTTCAGGCAATAAATTAGTAATATTTTAAAATTATTTGTCTTCTGGATAATGCCATAGGTTCATAATGTTTACAAATATAATTTGTTGCTCATCAGCAGAGTCATTTCACAGCACAGCCTTTTTTTTCCAGCCCCTTTAGAATAAGTTATAAAATGCCTCTCTGCCACCTCTCAGTCTCATCATTCTAGTCACTTTTTTGAGGTTAACATCAGAAAAGGATAGAAAAGCAGAAAGTAAATTAAATAGCATAGAAAGGCTTAGCCAAGATCACTGAAGTCGCTAGGACTGCTGACACTTTCCACATGTTGCAGCTGACGGGCATAAACCAAGATCACATACATCTTAGCATTTAAATCATTACTAAAATCAACATAGCCTGATGCTGTTTCACCAGTCCAGGTATGTTTGTATGTACCACTAAATGAATTATAAACTCAGCTCTTGTGTAGAGCTTTTCATTCACATAGCTCAAAACCCACTTCACAAAATATAGTATCTTTTTTTTTTTTAATTTTACAGATGAGGAAAAGCTGGAGCACGAAGAGAAGGGATTTGCTATAGTGACCCAGCAATCAGTGACATAAGGTAGAATTGGACTTCAATTCAGACCCGTATCTGATCCACGTCACTCATTTGGTGGGAATACTGTTGTGAGAGGTCAGTAATATTTATATGCATTTTATACATTTTATGTTGCTGGTTTTACTGCTCCTTTGAAGACTTATGTGACTGAATAAGATCATCACTTTGGTTGCCCTTGCTTTTTTTTTTTTTTTTTTTTGACAGATTGTCCATATTTAGCCAAAGAAACTTTCTAGTTTGGCAACACTTTTTGTAAAGTATTTTACTGCTTCATTCAATACTTGCTCAACCTGAGTATTACGTATGCAACATATTATCCGTTAGTTTGAAAAATTTGCTGTCTGGATATGTATTTAGTTATTGACTTACGCATACTTTATTTGTACCACTTTTATGCAGACATTTAAATAATTAATATTGTGTATTTCCAAGGTTTACTCACTCTAATGCTGCCTTGACAATAAACCTTAGCAATTTCAATATTCTTAGATTAACTTATTTTCAGTAAATATTGCACATATAAAGAGAAATTGCTGGGTTTTTTTTTCTGAAACTTAGATATATCACCACATTTAATATTGGCTTATGACAATTGAAATAATTAGTAAAGATACAGTTACAGATCTGGGCTATATTGTGATCTTCATGTAGAGTGTTATAGATTCAGCTAAATTTCTGAATCCCAGAAGTTACTTCTAGGTTTTCTCTAGAGCAGCTGAAAGCAGAATAAGCCTCTTTATTAGTCTTAGATACATACTGTCTGTTAATATGCTCACTATGTCATAGCTTGTAAACATTTTTATCTTACTAGTTTGTTTTCTAAAATATATTTGGCAAAAAAAACACACTTTTGCAGATCAGCAAATATTCTCTACAGTTAAATTCTATTGCTTCATCAACAAAGAATGCAGCATGATTAAAGAAGGATATGAAATTTCAGTCTCCGAAGTTCACAGCTTGACTGGTATTCAACCCACTCAACAAAGTATGCAGCTGTACTGGAATTCAAACTACTGTATTTTCCATTTAGATCATCATGGTATTCAGTCCAAACTATAAAATATGGAACTGGCACAGCAATGCATGTAGTTTGACTCCTATGTTAAACAAATTAAAAAGTATGTTCAAAATCTGTGCGACAGCACTGGTTAAATGTGTTCCTGATCCTGGACTTCAGGATCAGGAACATGCTCAGTCTGGTGACCAGCAAACACCATATGAACTAGGATTTTACCAGAGAGCCTGATGTACATTGACATTTTAAATATTCTAAAAAATGGTAAACTAGATTAAACTATTACAGCTATAATGTGCCATATGGGAAAAGGCTGGGAGATCTGCGCTTGTTCAGTCTTAAGGAAAGAGGGTGGAGAGGGAATCTTACTACTGCCTTCAGTTACCTAATGGGATGTTATAGAGAAGACAGACCAGACTCTTCTTGGAAGTGCAAAGGACAATAGGAGAGAGACACAAGTTGCAGCAAAGGAGTTCTGATTAAATATTAGGGAAAAAAATCACAATGATAGTGGTTAAAGGATGGAAGAGGTAGCTCAGATAGGTCTCTTTGGGTATTGTTTTGTTTTGTTTTGTTTTGTTTTTATAATTGGTTTATGTTTTTGATTTAATGACATGGATCATCGTGGTTGTATCATTAAGTATCTATTGACAGAAGTCTGCCCCTTTCAGTGGACAATTTAGCCTGAATGTGAAAATTCTCCCCATACACATTCTGCTTTTGCAGAAGATTTGTGAAGGCTTGTGAAGGAAGACTAGGTCTTCAGCTTGTGATTTCATCTTGGAATGTGTTTATCCAGACGTAATAAAGCTCACTTTCTGTTATTTTTAACATCATAATTATCTAAAGCAACAGTCCTTTAGGCTGTGCCAATTTCTATCCAGAATAGGTAATGTCTCTCTGTTTGAAGTATTTACTAATACTTCCCCATAATTTTATGTAGAAAAACTACCTCTGTATTGGTAGTTGTCAAGATATATAAGTAAAAAACTGTCTGACATCAGTGGCCAAGTTTGAAAGAAGTTAATCAGCTATACAAGTATCTACGGGACCCAGTCATGTACTTAAGGTGTGTTTCAAAGCCCAGAATAGTAAAGAGACATTTTATTATTGATTTTATTGGAAGAAGAATCAGACCTCTAGGAGATGAGTTTGAACTAGCTAAATGACAAAAGAGAAGCTTCTCTTTGCTCCCTCAAACCATGCTGTAATAAAACATTAAGTATTTCCAGATCAGCTGGTATAATAAGAAAGCAGATGAGTGAGAAAACACTTCAGATTTCAGAGTAGTTTAAAAGTATACCTCTTCTTTGATCTTGTTTTATTTCATCATGAAACGTCTCTTTTAAAAATACTCTTATTTCTGCAGAATATTGTAAGCATTTCCATTTCCCTCCTTTCCCACTCCAAAGAGGAAAGGTGATATACTTCTAGCACTCCATGCTTACTGACACAGAGGGGAATGGAATACTTTGAAATTCTCTAGTTTTCCATTTTCAAATGTTTTCTCTGACATATTAATGATTAATTGAATTACATTAACTGTACAAACATTTGATAGTTGAAAATGTACCAACAGAAACACTGGATCTAAAAAAAAAGAGATTTAAAAAATAAGTTAGAGTGCAAAATCACAGCTATGGATGCTTTTACCACATGCAATTGTTAAGTCTGTTCCTTCCCCCAACAGATCCTTCCTGGCCCACAGCTTTCTAAAAGTTATATTTTTATTGTTTTTTTCTTTCTCATTTGCCTGCAAAATACAGCAAGGTTGTTTGCTAGGGTTTGGTTTGTTGTTGTAGATTGGATTTTTTTTTCATGGCAGTTTGGTGGTATTGATGAAAACATGTAAAATACAACTCTAGGAAGGGCATTAGTCATAAAATATTCCCCTCTCCAACAGCTGAGATTCAGTGACGCTTGGGTTCAGGTTGCAAATATTTTAAAAAGACTAGCTCATATATTGCACATCCATAGCATTAAAATAGTTTCAGCTCACAAACAATAGACTCAGGTGAATAATCCTGTTGACTGGAGAAGGAGAAAAGTTTTCCACATACGTGTTTACAGGACAAGGGCTTCTAGAAGCATAGAAGGAACAGAGTATAGTTTGTGCATTAAAAATGAAGAAAGGGCATATTTTTCTTTCCTTAATCGGCTCTCTCATGACTGCATCTTATCTAACATTTTTTCACTGCATGCCGATGAAAAGATGTGCACAGTGTGCAGGAATTTACTTCCTTATCTTAGTCTTCTGTCATCAAAGGCTATGTTGTACCAGGAATATTACAATCCACTGCATAGTACTCTAACATATTGTAACATCAGTTCATCAGTAATATCACTGATGAACAAAATATGAACACTATTTTTTTAGACATAAATTCTAATTTGTTTCCATCACAATCTCTCTCCTCTGCATTACAAGGATTTCCAGGACAAGACAGGCAGCAGGGCCCATATTCCTAGGGGTCTCAGTGAAGCAGAACCTCTGTATATAGTTAAATAAGTATACATTTTAAGATATGTGGTATGTTAGGTGTGGATGCCTTGTAGTGCCTTGGTTTATAGAGACAACATGGTGATGGAACTTGACATTGTACTCAGCAACTAAGGAAGATTTCAGCAGTATAATAAAGCAAGGCCTCTTATAAAACCCTTGATTTAACAAATTACACAGGTGATTTACTACTGGTAACCTGTCAGTTGAAACAAAGCATGCTGTGACCAGGGTCTGACAAATGGAAACAAATTAAGCAGATAAGAGTGCACAGTCACCTTGAATTTTATATTCTTAGAACTGAGCTAAATTTTAAATTCTACAGGGAAACATGTTCTCAACTTTCCTAAGAGATTCTGAGGGGTAATAAGGTACTGAGGCATTATGTGTTACTCTTTAAATGGTCCACCTCTAAGGAGTACAAAACCAGGATGCAATCTTAAACATGAGATGCTATCTGTTCTTAGGGTATGCTTATAATTAATTTTAATGGAAGTTGCACATAAGCATTAAGGGAAATATAGGCCCCCTCCCCTTCAGTTTCTCATTTTGTAACACAGTAAATGCCTAGCCATATGGTATTTTTTTTAATGGAATACACATTTGATCATCTCTGCTCATTTACATAGATTTCCTAAGATGTATTTTAAAAGTGAACACATCAGAATACATTTGTTAAAGAGAAAATTCACTACTAATTCTAGGTTTACATTTGAGGAATGCTTTTTAGTAACTAAAATATTTATAAGCTGTGCTACACTTATGTTATATAGTGAAATTTTGTTTGCTATTAGATTCCTAATTTTAGAACAGTCTCATTTGCATTTTAGAAATTCCCATACTAAAAATATTTTTACCTTACAAGTTTACTCTAAATTGCCATTTTGGACTGCCATCCTTCATAAAAGGCAGAAAGTAAGAAAGAGCCTTAGAAAATATAGATATCATCTTTCTTTGAGAAATTGCTTTTAAACAGATAGGATGTGTCATCTGGATGAAGTACCACATGCCGTTAATTATACATGGTTCAAGTTCTAAAATTTAATCAGATACAGATTCAAACTCATGTCTTGGTCTGTTATCACAAGAGAATACTTCTTAGGTGCACGTGCACATTTCTTGTGCTTTTAAAGATATGCTTCACATATTTGCCTTCACTGTGACAACTTTTCAATGGCAATCATTTCTGTTTCAGAGCAGAGTGAAAAAATAATAAGGGGAAAGTTTAAGAGAGCCTTCAGAAATAGGCTCTGCTGCTGCTGACGGAGCTCACAGCATAAGCTATTTGCTACTGAAAGAAACAATAATAAGACTATCATTCTCATAACAGTCATAAAACTGTCGCCTTTAGCACTGGGCATCACTGAGGCCCTTGTAAATGGCCTGAGAAAACATAGCTGGTGGAAACTTCCAGAGAAAATTTGGGTCAGAATTCATATAGCTTTCCTATCAAATCAAAATCAATCAAAAATCTTCCAAAATGCTACTAAAACTTCACCCTAACATGTTTATGAATTATATCATCAGAGGGCTCATTGGTGCAGAAAGAGGATGCTGGTCTGATCAAAGAAACCTGCTGATACCAGTCCTACCAAAGGTGCATATACATAGGACTCCAGGAGTAGTATCTGGTCGACAGAAAGTGCTGTCAGTTTAGATGTGAAATACCTCACCAAAATTTCTGTGTGTAAGTTACATATTGTAAGCAAGCTACTTCTTTTCATTCAAATACTCTGATTTCTCTCCAATTCAGTAAACCTTATTGAGATTAATGGGTTCTGTCTAATCTCCTAAAGACAACCCCAGAGAAAACAAAACTGCACAACCTCTAAGAGGATATGTTGAAGTATAAAGGCTGAATGCTGAATTGCATACACCTCTCAGTCTTTGTCAATGATCATGGATAAAGATACCTGCTCCCTAGGAGTTGTGCTGCTGTGTGCCGGTTTTGGCTGGGATAGAGTTAATTTTCTTCATAGGAGCTAGTACCAGGCTATGTTTTGGATTTGTGCTGAAAACAGTGTTGATAACACAGGGATGTTTTCGTTATTGCTGAGCAGTGCTTACACACAGTCAAGGCCTTGTCTGCTTCTCACACCACCCCACCAGTGAGTAGGCTGGGGGTGCACAAGAAGCTGGGAGGGGACACGGCTGGGACAGCTGACCCCAACTGACCAAAGGGATATTCCATATCATATGATGTCATGCTCAGCATGTAAAGCTGGGGGAAGAAGAAGGAAGGGGGGGACGTTCGGAGCAATGGCGTTTGTCTTCCCAAGTAACCGTTATGCATGATGGAGCCCTGCTTTCCTGAAGATGGCTGAACACCTGCCTGCCGACAGGAAGTAGTGAATGAATTCCTTGTTTTGTTTAGCTTGCTTTACCTATTAAACTGTCTTTATCTCAACCCACGAGTTTTCTCACTTTCACTCTTCTGATTCTCTCCCCCATCCTACCCGGGGCGGGGGACTGAGCACGCAGCTGTGTGGTGTTTAGTTGCTGGCTGGGGTTAAACCACATGTGTATATATCAAAAGACAGGAAAAGTGGTGGTGATTAATTGGAATGTATTGGATGTGAAGGTATGTATTGGCTGTGAAGATTAGATGATGTACATTCGTTTTTTGCAAACAAGAAGCCTGTTTCATTCACTACCAAGTGAGTGTCTTACAAAACATTTTTGAAAGTACAATTTTTGTTGTAGCCCATTATACTGAAATACTGGATAAAACTCAAATTCAGCATTATCCCATTACAAAACACAGCTCATGCTTAAGAGATATAGCTGTACTTTATTTAAAGAAAGGAAATTTAAAAATCTATGAGAGAAAAAAGACAATTAACATGGTTGTTTGAAAACAGCAAATTAATGATATATGCCCATTAGGACCACCACAGTTCTAGCAAAAAAATGAATGTTCATGACTACTGAATTCATGTCAGAATTTCATGACTACTGAACTGAAATCATCATCGAAACATCATTCAGAAAACAAGGTCTTTTGTGAAATAGATGAAGTCAGTTGGCAGAGAACCACCTACAGAACCATGGTATCAACACCAAAACATGCAAAGAGGAAACTCAAACAGTGATGTACAGGAATTCTATTTAATGCTTCACGTCTGAATAAAACTAAATTTGTGTATGTATGTATATATATAATCATGCATCTTACAAAGGCATTGGTATTTTTTCCAGTATTGAAACCAATCTAAGATTTTAAGAATACCAGTACCATGAGGTCTATGTGCAATAAAGGGAACCACACTAATGGCTACTGATAGTAATAGATCATCTGAACAAATAATAGGTAAGTGAATGACATGAAAATAAGTAGTTTTGAAAAGGTGTGGCACCACAAACATTCTTAAAAAAGGCTCCCACAACCAACACTTTATGGATTCCTGGTTTCCTACTCTAACAATTTCTGCTCCTCATTTCATTGCAACATTAGTAGAATCATAGAATCATTTAGGTTGGAAAAGACCTTTAAGATCATTGAGTCCAACCATTAACCTAACACTGCCAAATCCACCACTAAACTATGTCCCTAAGTGCCACGCCTATACATCTTTTAAATACTTCTAGGGATGTTGACTCAACCACTTCCCTGGGCAGCCTGTTCCAGTGCTTGACAACCCTTTTGGTGAAGAAATTTTTCCTAATATCCAATCTAAACCTTTCCTGGCGCAACTTGAGGCCATTTCCTCTTGTCCTATCACTTGCTACTTAGGAGAAGAGACCAACACCCACCTCACTACAACCTTCTTAAAAATATTAGTAAAAAAAGACACCCGGAGTTAGGTCATGAATCTGTGCCTCAGTTTTCCATTTACATGGCTGAGATGGAGACAAATTGCTAGTTACAAAAAATGCTTCCATGTTACATACGAAAGAAATTTTCAGTCAAAATAATTTTCATCTGAAAAACTCTGATGAAGACTGAAAATCTGACCCACGCCTGACCTGGCTAATAAGAAGGGTTCAGAAAGCTGCAGTATATCTCCTCCATAGCAAAATGTAACAATGAGCATGATAAGCAATTGGAAAACATTAGGGTGGTCAAAAAATCTCACAGAGAAAGTGATGTGAAGTAGAGAAAGCTCAAAGGGAATTATACTAGCTAAGATAAAATCCGATCAAACTCCAAGTAAGAGTTTCAGCTATGGAGAAATAGAAAACGGAATTTCAGCCATGGAGTACAAAAAAAAAAAAACACTTAATGGGTAATCAGAGATTAAGGAAGAGAGGAAAAACCAGGAGGTACAAAACAAATACATGGAGAGTGAGAGAGGAGACATGTTCAGAAAGAAACTGTTAATTTATGAGTTTAGCTCGTTCAGTTAGCTAAGCGCTGAAAGCGACAGGCAATGCTTCCTGCTGTACATTTCTTGGCTGAGTTTAACAGGCAACTTTTCTGATTAACAGCAGTTTGATGTGGTGAATTTCTATAGTATGACAATATTTTCAGTAAGAACAACAGCTTTATATTGTAAAAACTGCTATTTAAAGTGAAGCTATCATATATGAATTTGAAAAGCAATTTTATTATGTGAGCGTTTTTTATTATTTCATGTATAGAATATTCTCTTTCTAGATGCTTAAGTTAAAAAAAAAACCCAAACCTGAGTGTAAATCCACCTTTTTTTTTGAGATAACATTTAAATTGCCAATCTCACAATTTCACGTGTTTTAAAACACTATTGTGATCAATCTGATGTACGAATATACACTATTTAACATTATATAAACAATTTAGTACTTACAATCACTATTTCTAGGAGAAAAATGAAGGGATCCAGAAATAGACTATAATGAAACCAAATACTCAGTGAAAACTAGCAGTGCTGTGCTTCTCGATTTACAAGTTTTGGTACAGGACTGTAAATGCTAGACATCTGTACTATTTCCATTTCCCAAGCAGTAACTAAAATTGTTGGTGAAGTTGAACTTCACATTCACTTTAAATTTCCCAAAGCAGTGAAACTCTGCCAGTTTCTGAATTTTAGCCAGATGTGATATGTGGCTTGCCCTCAGGATCTGTTGGATTTCTCACTGGCTTATTTAATACAGCCAAGAACCTATTTCTGTTATGTGTTTGGAGAATCCAACTTGTTCCAATCCAGAACTAAGTATATATATATATGATCTATATATATACACAAAGTCGCAAAGTATACTGCAGTATATCTCCTCCATAGCAAAATGTAACAATGAGCATGATAAGCAATTGGAGATAACAAAGCTAAGTCTGAGACACAGACTCAGCTATAGCTCATCAACAGAGTTCTCTGTTCATGTAGGTACAGTTTTCTCCTTTTCTTCCCCATATCATTCTGAAAGTGGACCATAAGCATTTTACTTTTTAATTTACATGGTTTAGTTCTGTATGAGAAATTGTAGGCTCTTTGATTCTGTTACATAAAACAAACCATATTTGTTGATAACAAATCAACACCATCATACTGCAGTCCTCATTAGCATACAAAATTTGATTTTTAGGATGATCCAAAACCCTAAAATTGAGTAAATAGAAATGGAATACATGGGAAAATGAAGCCTCTTTTTCCACAAAGACCATACATGCATTTAAAAATGCAGACCCGAACTATACATACCAGTTCAAATACATGTTATTATCAGCATTCTCTCTAGGGTCAGATCTATTGCAGCCCATCAAAATGTTTTCATGCATGTCAGGAAGTTATAGCCCAAAGATGGTATTATACTAGGAACCAGAAGGTGGTGGTTCTGTGACTAGGTGTTATCCTTCTGAGGCCTTTCATCAGAGGTGGTAGAAATTGGCTAGATTGAGTCTATGACAGACAAGGTCATTCCAAACTGGGAGACTGCTTCACTTGGGAAAAAAGGCAGTTTTTGTAAGTGCTACCAGAGGGGCACAAAGAGGCTGAAAAGGAAAGAGAAAGTAACTATGAGTTCATGTCTACCGTCTGCTTAATAAAGAAAGGCTTAGTCAGCCATTGTCATGTCTATTGAAGGTGAACTTCATAGTCCTTCCCTGCATCATTCTTCACCACCTGGTGGCAAAAACTTTTCCCAGAAAAGGAAAGACTGAGAGAGTTCAGGCAATATGTAGATGACAAAACAGAGCAGGTGGAGACACAGACTCAGCTATAGCTCATCAACAGAGTTCTCTGTTCATGTAGGTACAGTTTTCTCCTTTTCTTCCCCGTATCATTCTGAAAGTGGACCATAAGCATTTTACTTTTTAATTTACATGGTTTAGTTCTGTATGAGAAATTGTAGGCTCTTTGATTCTGTTACATAAAACAAACCATGTGTTAGAGAAAGTAGTAAAAAAGGGAGGGAAGACACCATAGGAAAACAGGCCAGACTTGCTCAGCAATGTGCATTCCATGAAAGACTTGCATTGGAAATGACAGAAAAGCATACATTAATCTGTAAACCTCTCTCACTATGAGGTCTAAAACAGCAACTTATTCTGCCTCAAAATAACATTATACAAGGTCTAAAATAAATATATTTGGTAGCTTAGCAACCACAAATATTTATATATACATAAGTCTGGTCTGTCAAAATTGTATACCATGAAAAACATGTTATAGACAGACAAAATTAGTCATCTTGTGCAGGGTTGCCATAATTACCCTTCATGGCAGAGTGGAAGTGTTGTTTAGGTAGCTGGCAGTAAGCACTAAGTGCCTGATAGTCTTAAGCTAAAACAAGTTGTGCAAAGAGAAGATGTGCCTCGATTGATACTGCCTATGCCAGTAACATTTGCTAAAATATTAAAATAGTCTCTGCCAGACAGAAAGTCCTGGATCATCTAGTGGAAAGCCTGTTCTGACATGATAGAAGAGCTGCAATACATACCTTGAATGAGAATCAAGTAGTCACAACATTGCTATTTCTAGTAGACAGTGGTTGGCCAAGATTTAATCATAGCAAATGTTTCCAAAGTCAGTCCCCAGCTTAATTTTCATCAGAAATAATTTTTCATCCTGAAGCATTTTGCACACTAGGTTCTAGCTATTCAGCTAGCATGCACTGAATGTTCTGTTCCTTGACATAAATAGCTTTATATTAGTTAAGAATCTTTATATAGGCTGTTATCTTAACAGTAACTTAAAAAATAAGTTAAGTTAAACTGGTCAAGTTAAATAGTTAAAACTAAGAAGAACTCATTTTTAACTATAAAAAATTCAGTTTATATAGTGATGGATAAGAAGCAGGATACGGAATATAAGACCCGCACTTGCCTTTGCAAGTGGAAGATATTTAGATCATAGAATCATAGAACAACCCAGGTTAGACGAAATCTTGAAAGATCACCTGGTCTAACCTTTCATGGGAAAGGGAGCCTAGATGAGATCGTCTAGCACTCTGTCCAATCGCATCTTGAAAACCTCCGGTGATGGGGACTCTACCATGTCCCTGGGGAGGTTGTTGCAGTGAATGATTGTTGTCACTATAAAAAATTTCTTTCTTATATCGAGATGAAACCTCTCCAGTGCAACTTGTACCCATTGGCCCTTGTTTTCTCCATGTGGCTCCTTGTGAAGAGAGAGCCTCTGTCCTCTTTGTGGCTGCCTTTTAAGTACTAGGATACTGTGATGAGGTCTCCCTGAGCTTCCTCTTCTCCAGGGAGAAGCAATCTAGCTCCTTCAGTCTTTCCTCATAGGGCAGGTTCTCCAGCCCTTTGATCATCTTCGTGGCCTCCTTTGGACCCTCTCCAGTCTGTCTGTGTCTTTCTTGAATTGTGGAGACCAGAACTGGATACAGTACTCCAGGTGTGGCCTGACAAGTGCTGAGTAGAGTAGGAAAGCAGAGTAGAGTGGGAAGATGAAGATGGTGATTTTAGAAATTGGCACTATCATTCAAGAGGACACAACTGGGTCACAAAATGCATAGAGTTCAGTATCAAGGTGAAAACATCCACAGCTCCCAGCTTCAATCCCCTCTTTTCAAAGGCAGAAGGTCCATGAACAGATTTACCTGAATGGCAATTAAAATATATTCTTCCTTCATATATAGGACAACTCCTGCTCAATACAGTTTGAATGAACCAGTCCAGCAAGATGCACCTTCAATGTGCAGGGAAACAAAGACACATCTCACAGGTGCCTTCATGACAGCCATGAGTATTGGTTACCTGTGTTGCCTAATACACAATTTATATTTGCTTGATTTATGTTTAAATCTTAAAACTTTTTGAAATCTTTTGTACTTTGACAATAACAGTAAAACTAATTACCCATTGCATAAATCTTTTTCTGCAAGGTAAATTTCTAATTTGGTATTTGGTATATTTGGGCTTTTTTATTATTATTTCTTGCTTGTACTAGCTTTAGAATGCTGCCATTCACCAAACCTGGAAATTATCACAACAATCTAAATTTTCACATAGTAAACATATTTATTGCCCTCAGGCACAAAATATTTTGTCATTTGTTCAAAATCTCATTTAAATGAGAAATATGATCAACATTTAATCATTTCTTTAGAAAATAACATTCAGACATGCCAAATTTTCAATGAACTTATTCATACCGATTCTAATAAGCTGAACAACTTGTTTTGGCTGCAGCTATCTTTTTTCCATATGGAAATACTTCTACTAGCTTTCTTCCAGATTATGTGGTTGAGAGGAGGATGTGGAGAAAAGTCCTGTGTTGTTTTTTGTGGCACAAATTCATTCTGGGGACTGAAACATGCAATATAAATTGCTCTCAATAAGCCTGAATCACGAGGGCACATTTTGGCACTATGACAACCAAATCTTTACCTTAACAATCTGTGTCTAAATTTGCAAAGTATATAACAGATTTAAGGATGCATCCACTTCACACTAAGCATACGTCTGCAGAGACAGCATATATTTTCACTTAGGTGTATTGCACTACAGCCACTTCTTCAGTGTTGTGCACAAAGGCAATTTTAGCAAGGTTAGGAAGGAAGACACTGGTGACATCAAAGCAAAGAGAGCACACAGATCAGTGCAATGAGAAGAAAAATGGATGTAGAGAGTAGAATAAAATTACTATCAAAGAAAAGAAAATTGTTTTCTAATTACCTAAATCAAGAGAAAAAATTATCTTTTGTACCAAATAAAAATAAAATCATTACTAAGAGAAAGCCATAGTTAGGGTGCAATATCACAAGCAGAATTTAAGTCCTTCTAAGGCTCAGCTACCACCAAAAGCAATATTCCTTACCTCCTCATAGCTTCAAATACAAATTTCTGCAACCCCTTTTGTGCCAGATCAGTGATGTGATTGGCTGAAAGTAGGTCACTTATTTTATTAAATTCATTTTCAGTAGCTGAGTAATGGCCACATAAGCAGCAGCACTAGCAAAAGGAGGTAATGGTAATGTACAGCTAGCACTGGGGAAGATAGGACTCCACTTGGCAAAAACACCATTTAAAACTGGTTTAACCTGCTTGTAAAACTTCAGTCACAGAAAAGAATGGTCAAAGGATGTGAATGAATGTAACATCATAGATTAAAACCTTGTGCTTTCCAGAGAATTTTATACTCGGATAGTTCGGCAGAAATTTTTTCATGAATCCAGATTTGATATATTGTAGAGGAACTTTAAATCATCAATTCTAATCAGAGTCAGGGACCTGTTTATTTGATCTGCTCTTAGCAACCAATGCACCAAGACAAAAGTCTTTGGGAGGAGAGCTGGTTGTTTACTCAGCTGTTAGCCTGAATGAGCACCATGCTCTTGTCTTTGCTCTGACCATCCATCCAGGACACTGGTCCTCCTTTCACACAGATTCAATGCACGGTGGAGAAGTTAGGACAGAAAATGTGCACTAAGAAGAATTTATTGTTGAACAAAGACTTTTCTATGGCCTATATGACAACACTTGCACAGGCATCAGAAGAAGAAATTGAGACTGGAGTTGATAAGGGAAAAGGTAAACAATTTGCTTCCACAGCCATGCTGGAATAAGGGATTTCTGTGTCACCTCCTTGTTCTCTTCTTTAGATTTTGAATTATCAACTGTCACACTACAGGGAGCAGAGTAAGCATTAGTAAGTGAAGGAGATCATCTT
Organism: Aptenodytes patagonicus; assembly: GCF_965638725.1. Classification (NCBI taxonomy): domain Eukaryota; kingdom Metazoa; phylum Chordata; class Aves; order Sphenisciformes; family Spheniscidae; genus Aptenodytes; species Aptenodytes patagonicus. Next base: position 38,736,648 of record NC_134955.1, on the reverse strand, counting down.
GAAAAGGCCAATCCCAAATGTAATAAATCCTGGTGGAACAGAGACCTATAAGGAAAAGAACATCTTCTGGATGACTATACTATATCTGGTATGCACAAATTTCTGACACATACATGAAAAAATAGTTGTGGAACCAGATAAGAGAACAAAGCAATGAAGGAGTTCAAATAATTTCCTAAATGCCCCAAGTTATCTCAATAGATTATTTAAAAAAAGGTATAGAATCATCCAGATTACACTGTATAATTGTTTTAACAGAATGAATACAAAAATGAAGCAATTTTCAAGAACTGGAACAGACTTCTTAAAAGTTTATGTGTACTGAGCCACAAAATGGAATATAAAAGAAATAGGGGTAATTAATAACAGACAAAAAAGCCAGCCTACTGAAGGAATAAACTTTTACAGGCAACAAGAAAAAGGAAAGGAAAAAAAAAAAACAAACCCACCCTTGCTAAAAAATAATTCTTTAAAGTATTTTTCATGTGCATCAAATCAAATTATACTTAACAGAAGAGCGTTCATATGTGTGTATGGAATAGAAATAGCTCTGTAACTAATGGTGGTAGAAGTGCAAAAGCTTCAAAGACCATGAACAATTTCTCAAGCATTTGAATTCTAGCAAAAGCTTATCTGAGCTATTTTGAGTTACTTCTGGATCTGTAACACTGAGCAGGAAACCTCTGAAAAACAGCCTCTCTTGGGAGAATTTCAGACTCTCTTTTTGGTCAGCTGAAAACATTGGGATGTTTTTTCAAATGTCCTCATTGTTGGCCTGAACTCTGAACCTGGGAAGGTCAATGGAAAAGCTCTCCTGTTGACTTCAGTGGGAGGGAGTGAGATCTTGTAGCAAGCATTTTAGAAAAGTTCTACGCACTGTGAGAATGGTTTTAAGGTATTTCAGCACTCTTCATAGCATCAGCTTTTTCTCTTCAGGTTTGAGTAATTTTCCAGACAAAGATACAAGTGGCACAGAACTTTTCATTTGATCTAAAAGCTTCTCCATTCTCCATGTGCTTAAATTAACTTTGTAAAGTCGATATACTGAAAGTTCCTCAAATTACATAACACTAACAGATCCTAAAGGTTATTATATAAATCTTCAATTTTTTTAGCTTAGAAGGTGAAATCAAAGTTTAAAGTTTAAACGCCTGCAGTGCTTTCCCTTTTCTTTCTCTTTGAGGTCAGAAAAATAGCTGGAGAAATGTGTTGCTTTATAGTACACATGCAAAAATGTACACCTACTAGAACCCACAAGTAAATGGGTTATTTAAGAAAAAAAAATCAATTGTCAAATATCATGATCAAATATAAGTTCTGAAGCCATTTCTCTGCCAAAATAAATTGTTTCCTTTTAAAACTTTTCATTCAATAAAACATGTGATGAATTCCATATAGGGAACTTGGCAAATACGTAAGTATCACATGTCATTTTATGGCACAGGTCTTTACTTTCTTCAAGTAGGATGTCAGACACAGCTTAGGCTGTATGAGCTGAGCTGTCTGCAAGTAACTATCATACAGAAGCAGATTCAGGCAGAATATGCACAGCTGAACCAGTACATATTTCCAATCCAGCAGAGCTGTGGCTGGACGCCAAGGGGGTAGATAACATCAAAGCATTTTACAAGCAGAGTGAGGTGAATGATAATGATCTACAACAGTGTTTTTCACATTGTAGTCCAGGAGACAGCCCAGTCCCTATAAGCAGCTGGCATCAGCAAGGCCCAAGAAACACTTCAGGTGGTGGTGCTTCCTGTTGATTATTTTGGAATGAGTTGTGCCAGCAACAGATTACATCAGTGGTGCGCTGTTGTGGGTTAACCCCAGCAGGCAGCTAAGGTCCGCAGAACTGCTTGCTCACTCTCCCCAAGCAGCATGGGGGAGAGAGTTGGAAGGGCAAAAGTGAGAAAACTCATGGGTTGAGATAAAGACAGTTTAATAGGGAAAGCAAAGCTGCGCACGCAAGCAAAGAAAAATAAGGGATTCGTTCACTACTTGCCATCAGCAGGCAGGTGTTCAGCCATTTCCAGGAAAGCAGGGCTTCATCACGCATAACCACTACTTGGGAAGACAAACGCCAAATGTTCCCCCTTCCTCCTCATTTCCCCCAACTTTTATTGCTGAGCACGTGTCGTGGTTTAACCTCAGAAAGCAGAAAAGGCCTTGACTCTGTGTAAGCACTGCTCAGCAATAGCTAAAACATCAGTGTGTTATCAACTTTTGGTCACAAATCCAAAACACAGCACCATACAAGCTATTATGGAGAAAATTAACTCTATCCCAGCCAAAACCAGAACATGTCCCCAGTTCTCAAAGGTGATCCACCCAGAGGAGTATTCTCAAAGTTCTCAGCATGACAAGGAAAACATCCACAGTCACTGTGGTGGGTTAGCCTCAGCTTGCAGCCAAGCACCCACATAGCCTCTTGCTCATTCCCCTGCCTCCAGCAGGATGGAGCAAGAAAATAGGAAGAATGAGAGAATGAGAAAACTTGTGGGTCAAAATAAAGACAAGGAGAACACTTACAAACTACAGTTGCAGGCAAAACAGACTTTTGAGAATTTAATTTACTGAAAATTAATATAAATATTTGAGGACAATATTTGGGTTTTGGGAAATAAAAACAACAGCAGCAAAAAAGAAACAAACATCTGCACACTTAGGGAAAACACCTTTCCTCCCCCTTTCCCAGGTTCAACTTCACTCCCATACTCATCTCCAGACACCTCTCCTCCCCATTCACAGTCTCAGCCTCACTTTTTCACCGCAGACATCTCTCCTCCACCCCTTGATATCACCACAGGTTACACTCAGTTCCTTCAGTGAGACAAGCAGCCGTGTGTGTAGTTAGGATATGGTGGTTTCCTTCTGCTGCTCCTTCCTTCCCACTTTTTTCATATGCTTCGATGTGGGTCCTCCGCAGGCTGCACTCCCTTCAGGGAAGTACATGCTCTGGTGTGGGCTCATCCACAGGTCTCAGTCCCTTTGGGGATATATCTGTGCCAGAAGCTTGGCTGATAGGGTCAGCTTTGGCCTGTGGTGGGCCCATTGTGGAGCTGTCTGGAACCAGCTGTGTCCAGCGCAGGGCAGCCCCTGACCTCCTCCCATGGAGGCCATCACTGAGGCCCCTCCTCGCTCCCAAAACCTTGCAGCCTACACCCAATAGAGCTATGTATCATTATGCTACGTGGTTTGTCCATTCTTGTTTGCTGGTTTCTCTTAGCCCAAATAGATATGGGAAAGATAAATGCTCTTCACCATTCTGACCCCTATCAGGAACTGAATAGTCCACAACAAAGAATAATCAATTTAATAATTTCCAAATGTAATACCCATGTACCTGTGGAAATTTCACCTAGAAATAATAGTGTTCCTGCAGAGAAAGTTCCAACCCATCTGACAGACATCACTGTATTTTCTCATATCTTTAGCCTGTCATAACTGCAATAAAAAACAATTTTCTTTGAAGGTTTTGAGGCTTCCCTGCACCAATAGTAAAATGCTGTAAAACTGCCTGGTTTTACTATTGGCATTATCATAAACAATGCCTAGTCTCAGAGCATTCAACATTTGAATCAGGGACTTAATTGCATTGAAAAGAATGTTCTTATAACATGAAGTAATGACAAAAGTCTTCCAAGCAACTCTGATTTTAATAAGCCTTGAATCATGCTTTTCCAAACCTCCGGACTTTTGAGATTCTGCAATCACTAAAAACCTATTTCTATAACACCTCAGATAATGGGTCTTGGTTATTTAAATATATGTCTAAATTGCTACTGGGTTGCTATGCCCTGCATGCATTTTTGTATTAAATCTTATTTTTTAAAGGAATATAATTCTATTGTAATATAGGTAAATGCCACTCAATATCTTCAAGGACAGTGATTACTAGTTCCATTCGAAGACACAATACAGTTTTCTGATTCAAAGTAAGTATTAGAAACATCCCAGTCTGCGTTTTCCTTCATTTCTGAATTTTCTAGGAAATCACAGTATGTTTCATAATCTTCCAACTGAACACTATGATCTAGCAATTTTTGTGTTATTGCCAGAACTAGGTTCCTCTGAGAATAATTTTTGTAGTCTGTAGACAGTCCTGCCTGATAAGGTCATAAATAGAAAAGTTCTACTTTATACAAATAAGGAAGAACTGCCTTGCATTCTTGACTGTGATATTTAAAATACAGGGAAGGATTATTATTCAAAAATCCTATTTCTATGCTGATCACATTCTCACACACATGCAATCTAAGCCACAATTACATTTAATATGCAGACACAGTTGCAGTTTAATATAAGTACACAGCTCAACAAGGCAAAAGAGAATACGCCATTTTCCAATAACTGGTGTTTACTATTGAGAGAGTGATACAAATTATTGTTATATGACATTATACAAGTCCATAAATGTATCGACTTACAAACTAGGAAAAATGTACCTGATAACATGGACAGAAAGCAATATTGACTTCTCATATAGACTTCCCAGTTTCAGAGGGAAGATGCAATACAAGGATAGGCTTGTGGTCATTTTAGGACTAGAACTAATGGGGCACAGTTCTCCTCTTGCCTCAGTGTTCTTTTTAGATCACAGGACAGTTGCAAAAGGCAACATTTTCAAAACTAACTAGTGAGTTTTGTCTGTTCAACTCGAGTTTCCTGATATTATCAGGCTTCATATTACAATGATGTCAGAAAACCAAGTCCCTGAGAAGTGTCTCAGCTACTGAAATATTCCATATCAATCACTTGAGAGTACATACTTCAGATCATTATCGTGTGAATAGAATTACTTCCTTTTTTCCTGTTTGTCAGCATCATCTTCTTAGTCTATAAACTCCTTGGAGAAGAATTATTTCTTGCTGTATATTTTGCACGGTTCTTGCCACAGTGGGGCCCTGACCTTACTTAGGATTTCTGTTTTCTTCAGTATGATTAATTACAATTAGCAGTTAGAACAATAACGGAAACACTTTGATGTTCCATTCAAGACTTAAAGACAGATAGGCATTTTCATTTGGATTTGTTAATGCGGGGTTTGATCAGTTAAAAAATAATCTACAAAAATACATCTGGAGGGTAAAATAAATTGGTTCCACGTTTGTCCTGTCACATAAAACTGCTATAGACATTGTCATATGAAAAACAGTCCACATTTGTGTTAATTTCTGATTTGGCATAAGGCACCATTGGTTAGTCTTGGTGATGGCAGCTGAGAATTTTATACTAGGAGATCCCTAATTTAATACATTTGTGAGCTCTGAACCATGCAAAGGTACTCAGAAATTAATGTAATTTTATGTAGTTAAAATCCTGGATTCCCTTAAAATAGCCTTTCAAAAATATTTTTTTTATTCAATAATAAATGAATTCATGGTAAGGTGTGTATTTTATCATCTGTAAAAATGTCAATAAAATCTGCATTAGTCTGAGGAAATATATATGCTATCAAGAACTTCCTACGAATCACAGCATCTGCTCTGACTCCCTCCAAAAATGCTTTGTAGGAAAAAATGTTAAAGAGAACAGGACAAAATATACAAATCTTACAGTCTGATGACCAGTATATACACTGTACCTAATAGACATGGGATCTAATTTTGCCTTGTGGGATTTTGTATCACTGACTTCAATGAGAACAACATTGTATAATCATGAAGATATATCATTGTATAAATTATATTGATTAACTAATTAGCTTAGTAATAACTTTGACAGAAACATTGTGGAGAACGAAAAATTCAGAGGCATTTTACCATGAGAAACATTCACATAGAGAAATTCCTTCCATGTTACGTTGTGTACTGCGTCAGTAAAGTGCAGTAATTTATAAACAGGAGTTTCTCAATCTCCAATGCTGTTCCTTTTAAAATGGTAACTACAGGTAAATAGGAGAAACCAGTGTTTACTTTCCAGCTACGTGTATTGCAAATAATGATGCTTTGAAAAATAATCAAATGCCCTTAAGAAGTTTACAAATTTATTTGGCAAAGTATACATGCTAAAGTAAAATAATATTTTTTCCTATGTAAGACACAAGTTCAAAGTGTTGCTTACAGTAGCCTGTAAAAGAACATGATTTCTAACACATCTCTTCTGTAAGTTAGCTCTGATAAAAGATTACCATTGCAGGTCATTGCAGCATCTTATCATCATCCATTACAATATTCGTCTCAACATTTTAAATCTGTGTTTCTCAAGCAACCTTCGACAGAGGGTTTTACTGTGATATCTCATCAAAACAAAAAAAGAAAGAGCTAAATGCATGTTATGGTTTGTCTGTATGACTCCAGCTCAAATAAAATGTCACTGTAGATTGTACAAATCACTATGAACAAATACAGTCTTCAAGCCTGGTGTAAAACATCCCCAGATAAGACTCTAAGACTATCAAATGCAGCTTTGGGACACGCTTTTGTCCCCTTCATCTTTAAGCTCATAGCTCAATCCAATTACCACAATTTAGCTTCTGCCAGCAATTTGTGTACACTTGTGTTGCAGAGGAGGAATTTTTTGTATTACTCAAGTGTAAAACTTTAGCTTACAAGCCAAAAACATCTTCAAAAGAAACCCATGAAATGAAATAGTAAAAGCATGAGACAGGACTCTATGATACAAAAAATACCAAAAACCCCAATCAGTTTCTAATCACATATATTAACTTTCACCTCAGTGATAACTTCTTTTAAATGAAATCTGCAAAACACAATTTGCTTATTTTGTTCATCAGTTAAAAAAAAAAAGTATGTAAAAAATTTTCTTCCAACAAGAACAGGGCTGAGGAAAATTTTGGGTAGAGCTATATAAAGTTCTGAATTCCAGAACAGAAACCACTAGGACTTAAAACAAGTCAGCAGTTTTCCAAAAGTTAAATGCTTGTTTGTGTGTTACTTTTCGACATTATTTCCACATCCATTGGAGTTAGAAACACAGTATTAGATCTTTGGTTCTATCCAACTGAAGCCATCCAGAACAAGGACTTCTAGAATATTAGTCTAGTCCTTAGGATACAAATATTTTCAGTTTTTCATGGCACACGTTGTTGCAAGAAACCATTCTGGCAACTGAGGACTAAGTGACCAAGAAACTTTCTCTAGTCCTCTTCACATTCTAAATTTCTCACACCGAGTGAGGCCAAGTGAGTTTCTGTTGACTTGATTCTGCTTGAGGATTCCTCAGAATACAACCACTGGCCTTAAATAGCTGTAGACCACCACTAGAACAAGACTGTTTTGTTTAGCTGTTAGCATCATTCTGGAATGCATTTCAAGTTCTGACTTGCATTATTTTGGCTTGGTCACATGCTTTTAGTCACCTGATACCCTAACAGTTTTGAAGTCACATTTATTCCAATAATTTATTCCATGGAAAAATATCCTAAGAAATATGAGAGGATTTTCTGTTAGCGATGAATCCACTTTCCAGTGTAATGGTTCTGGTCAGAGGTTAGAATCTCAACTTAAAACAGAAATTATGTACAAGATTTTATTAACAGCATTTCATCTTGCATAGCATTTGAATACATAGACAGCAAAAGGAGGTTTCTACTAAAAAATTCAGATTTCAACCAAAGTACTAAGTTATTTGATAGGACAACACTTGAGGGGCTAACCTAACTCTGCTAGGATCACCTATGCAAAGGAAATAGAATTGGAGTCCAACAGTAATTTCTTAGCATTCTATTACTACTTCAGGGAAAAATGAAACTGCAACTAGGAAAAGGGGCCCAACCAGGATTACACTGTGTCACATAAGCTCTGGCTGCTGTCTGAGTACAACAAAGCTGTTGAAAGCATTGTATATTATAACGGACATGCCAAGTGGCCTTAACCTGACACTGGACACTGCAAGAAACATGTGACCATAAGATCAAAGGATGGAAAAATAAGGTTTCAACCACAATTCACAATGATAACATCTCAGCACACATCACATGCCACCTGAATGTCTTCTGTTCCAGTGAACTGGCCATATGGGGTAAAGGCTGTGTTTCTACTCTAATCAGTTTGAGTGTCTAACTTTAAACAATTCACAGCAAAACCACAGTGTTTTAGAGTAAAAATTATCAGTCATACTTATTTATGTTAAGTAAAAGTAACTGTGATTAGTGTGATATGTAATGAAATGATAGGCTATACTCATCCTTGATAGTACATTTATTTCCCATTCTAGAATTAAAAGACCCATAATCCTGAATCCTAAAATCCTAAGAAGCAACATAATACGTGTACAGCATTCAGGCCCAGGATAAAATGTAGTACCTAAACTCTCAACCCAAATATTCCTATTGTTCCCCCAGCTGAGTGTCTCCCATCTACTTGTTATACTTTTACCATCTCTAAGTTATCATTGTGAAATGATTTCATGACTTATCAAGTCAAGTATGGTTATGTATGTTTGCCAGCTTCAGATATGCAGTACAAATGGTAATTATAACCATTCTAAATGATACATCTTCCCAGTGCTTCAGATTCAGTGAGTTAACCTTAAATGCAAGGCAGATTTAAAGATGAACAATTTACTTAGATAAAGGAAAACAGAAAATATAATTAATCATTTGCCTATCCTTCATCCCTAGTTTACAAAACCATGGTGCAACTTTATTGAGCTCAAAATTGAGGGGTGACAAGGTTAATACATAGCTTTAGACCTCATGGTTTCATTAGCAAACACATTACAGACTGCAAAGCTGAACTGACAGTAATGCTAGGCCCAAACAAAGTAAATAATTACTGGCTTGGCAAATGAGGAAGCACTTGCAGAGTTTGTTTACGTTTGGTTTTTGGAAAATTCATGTTGGCAACAAGTCAAATACAGTTTGACTAGTAACTGTGACAATTGCTCACAGATGCAGCTGGAAGAATAACAAAAGAATGGATTTATGGTTCTTTTCTCCCCTGCATTTTTCCCCTTTGTTGCCTTTTTTCTTGTGTTGTTTCTTCTATCTTTCTCCTTTTTTTCCTCTCTTTTTTTCTTTTCTTTACCATTTTGGATCAGTAACAAACTTGTAGCCACAAAGATAAGCGGGTTTTCATGGCAGATGGGCCTTGAAATGTATAAAAATCTCATGTTGCATTTTGTTGTTTGGCCATATATTAGAAAAGACACAGCTGTGTTCAAGCTTCACTCATAAAAGCCTTGCTCCCTAACAAAACGTATGAGTGCCCTCAATTCTTATAGGCCTGTACTGGATTTTCAAGAGAAATGCATCACTTCCATGCTGGTGCACTGTTAACAAACTTTGTCAGATGCCAGGGCTACAGAATTGTGTCTAACCTCAGTTCCTTTTATATAATTCATTGTTTGGCTATATAAAAGAACTTGAACATATTGCTTGGAACTCAAATAATAAGGCAACCTATGAAAATGGAAAATAATTCAACATCCTGTAGTTGATCTAGAAAAATTGTGAAACTGCAGTTCCCTTTCCAACATTTTATGCAGAATGCAATTATTCTAAACACTGAATATATTCAACTTCCTAATATGCAGTAGTATCAGAGGATAAAGAATCTGTAAGAATCAAGTATTAATAAAGGAAGCTTACATAGAATCAGACAATTATATAACATATAGTCAACTAATTATATACGGGAGAGGACTAATCATGTAAACTCAAGAAAAGTGTGCAAGCAGAAAACAACAGTAATTGTTAGAGCTCACTTTCAGTCAAAGTGAGCTGTAAGGTCAATTCTTGTCAGATCAGTTCATTTCATTAAGTGCATTTCACATAGGAAAATTAAGATTCCTAGTCTGATCAACATAAACCTACTTTATCTTCCCTACTTTAGTGAACTACCAAACTGAAGTCTCATTAACCCGTGCTTCAGAGCACTAGTAACACCACCAAAATAATTTGAAATTAAGCATATAGACCATAAACAGAAAGTTTAGTGATCACTTGCGTATCTTAGTTATTTTGCAGTTATTTACACTACATTGTTTATAGTATGCTAATGTCACTACATTTTTATTAGTCTGAAAATAATTAAAATACAAACTGTGTTAAATTACATTTCTGCATTCCACAGAACAACTATAAAATAACATAATGATTTTCAATGCTCATTGCATTTGTCTCAGGAAAACAGAATGAGAAGGAACAGTCCTTTCTGAAGAGTGATCAGGCCAGGATATCCTAAGCGTATATATAAAGACCTTGGGTAGATGACAAGATTTTCTCAGCTTGCTGACATTCACTGATTAAGGACCAGAAAGGGCCATGTGTGCTGTCTTTCCAAGTGATAGATGCATTGCCATCTGAATATTGCATAAGAGATTGTCCTGTGACCAAGCTATAGCTTTATTTTTCTTTAATTGTTCCATTATTCCCTGTGCAGGAGAGACCGTGTAGGAGCAGAGGTAAAATATCTGTGGAAAGCTGCAACGTATGAGCATTCTCAATTGAAATAAATGAAGCTATTCAGTAAAATTGAGTATTGTTAATTGATATGATCATCACTAAGTTTTCCAGTAAAATGTTGGAAAAAAGTGAGATAAAAAGGGTTTAGAGATATTAAAGTTCTCAATAGCTGCAGAAAAAAGTACATTTGTAAATACAAATTTAACCACGGAAAAATCCATAACAAGAAAAAACAATGAGAAAATGGCATGGTGGAAAGTACTTCCAGACGGTGTATGAACAGAGTGCAATATTGATTAAGGTATATTCTAATCAATATACAGATACTTCAATGCTTTAAATGCAGTGGCTTTGATGGCCTAAAGGGAATAAACATTGTTCCACTGAGTGCAAAGGTTAGATATCTATGCTCTAACAACTGTGGAGATGTGATACAGTCTAATTATTATGGGCAATCATATTCTTACACAAAATACCAAAAGTGCTAAATATCAAGGAGGTAGGCAGCACTGGCAGAAATGTGTTGTTTGTTTGATTTTAACATAAACATTATTTGAGTAAACCTTATTTAATGACATTTCAACAATATTGCATTTATCACCTCGATATTGGTAAGTGTCCTCTAAATTTATCCCTGCTAATGTTAGTGAACAGTAGAGAACATTGGTGAGCTACATGGAAGTTTGAATTTCTTTGCAGAGAAACATCATCATTACACTCAGTGTATATTATAAAAAGTACTTGGTTTTTCCCTACCTTTTGTCCAAAAACCATCAATATTATTTGGACATCAGAAAATTTGCCTTACCATGGGCACTTTATTGAAAAATAGTCAGTAGGGAATGACTCTAAAGCTCCTCCAGAACTTAACAGTTCTTAAAACCATATCTGCCATGAGCTGACTTATCTTTGATTCTCTGCAACTGCCTCTCCGGGTTTGATGGGAGTCTCAGCAATTTGGCGGAAGAGTGATGTCAGTTTTCACAACCAGTGTCAATGCCAGTTCACGAGTTTGCAGCTGCCCTATTCTCTACAGACCAAAACCTGTTTGATTTCAGTCTTTACCATCTGCTATCTCATGACTAAACCAGAGGAATCATTTCCCAAACTCAGGTAATCATCATCTACATTAATACAGGTCTGGGTTGGTATGCCCCAAGAGCATTTTAATCTTTCCAGGGATCTGAAGTTGTCCTCTGTTGTTTGATATATAAAAAAGGTTTTGTCATTTATTCTTTTACACTGATTTTATTTTCAGGAAGATGAAAATTGAAATGCCTTGGTAGAAACAAAAGCTGTAGAGCTTTATCTGCACTACATGTAACCTGACCAGAGTTTAAAACGGTCATCAACATCACCACTGTATCACTTTGTGCTATGCAGACTTCATTTGTTGAATTCAGTGGTAACTGCAGATGCTCAACATCTCTTAGTATCATGCACATACAAAATAAATCTTCTGAACAAGCTATGCATACAAATACATATATCTGATAGAAATCCAAGATTGCCTCAATAATATGCAATGTGTTCCACTAATCCTTTCCAGTGATAAATCCCAGCTAACAGTAATAAACATCTTTGGGTATGCATCACAAAGTGTTTAAAAGTCAACATAATTTTTCATTTTTAGAACAGTTGTTAGCTTTTTTCCAAAATTGAAAAATATTTGCAAAAATGCTTTCAAGTAAATCTGAGCAATTTCTGTGTTCATCAGCAATTGATAGTTGTGACAGTACGAGGAGCAGTTTTTCAGGAGTAACATCTGATATTGTAGACTTACCTTGAGATGTCAGATAAATATATTATATTAGAAGATCCAAATTCAAGTTGCAAGCTCAAACAGGAAAAACATAATTAAGGGTGACTAAATGTGATGTCCCTGTCTTTACTAATATAATGCATCAGTCCAGTGTAACAAAATACTAACAAAAAAGTTGTGATGGCATTGGTAGACGGATTCTACATTTACTCTAGGATTACACTAGCAATTATCAGCAGGGTCTAGGTTGAACATGCCCTGAATAATCTGGAATGCCTGGCACTTAGAAGTTTTTACATGCCAGAGGACCTTCCTAACCAGAGAGAAGAAAGTAATTTAGGACAGTAAGAGACTGTTAATTGTTTTAATACCTCAGAGGGTTTCTGGAGCTATTCTACCTAACACTCTGGAGTTGAATATATGTGAAATATTGAGACTTGGAGTAAAGCCCTCTGAGCTAAGGGAAGGGCAGTGGAAGTGAATGCTTTGCTCAGGGGAAAAAGGAATGGCATTTGATCCCACTGCTCTGTCTTGTGGCCCTCACAAAGAGCATTTCCAAAAGAGAATAAGTACCAATAGTACTTACCGTGCCTTGGTGAGATCTTAGCAGAGTTTGTCTAAGATTAATCCATTGTAAGATGAGCGGAAAAGAAAATAAACTTCAATAGCAATTCAGGTAGACAAAGTATCCATATACATAGCACTGCTTGGAGACAGAAGAAAAAGTGCTGTTGCCTGTAGATGTCTGGTAGATTGGTTAGTTGCTTCAAAGGTATTTAATGGTGTCAAGAAAATAGGCCTGAGCTTAATCAAATTTAGCACAGACTACCTTTTAAGAAGCAGAATGCATGAGTTAGGCTTAACATTTGAGAATTCTATACAGCTGTACCTAACTACCAGACCCACAAAAGACCTAGAAAGCTAAAGCAGACCACTAGGATTCAGACTGCTGAATTTTAAAGCACTGAAATTTAGGTCTGAATGTTGCAACCTAAGACACCACCAGTCAAAACAACCTGACAAAAAAGAAGAAACTACTCAATGTGTCCATCCTTTTTACTTAAAATATAGTTTAATTTGTCTCTATAATGTGATCACATTTTTGCACTTTCATAGTACTAGTCAGGATTTTGAAGTCTAATGTGAATTTTCCGATATTCAGATATATACTTAAATAATATAAAAACTCACGCAATGTGAGCTTAAAATATTAATTTCTCTTTCAAATATATCATCAAAGTCTAAAACATAAAAGCAATAGTTTTGTTTTCTCTTACTAGGGAAAAATAACAAATGGAATAAGATCAAATAGTTATATTATAGCAAAATATAGATAAAAAATGTCCGGATACAGAAAAAATTAAACCAATTCATTGCTATCAAGATCCACTTTTGCTGTGACTCTTGCAAGCCATCACTAAGTCAATAATCTTATTTTAATATCATCTCCACTTTTTCTCTGCTGTTGCCTTTTGCTTTCCACTGTCCTGTTGTTTCTGCATTTTCCTATGAAGAATTAGACCAAAATATCTTTGAGACAGGGACCTCACAGAGATTCTGAATACAATAAACTGCCTAGTCCAAACTGGGGAAGTGTGAAATAATAAACAAGCCAGCCAACCAGCCCTCACACTTCATCATCTCCCAGTGGCTTGCAGTAATATTTGAATGCATTGTTCCATCTCATAAAATCTGGCCATAATACAGTACTTTGGGGAATCAGGAAATAATGAAATTGCTGTCACTGTTGGCTCTGTCTACATTATACCAGGGCTGAGCCTGATGTGGCTAAGGGACACAGATACCATGTCTGCTGTGTTTCCTCAAACAAAAGCAGTCAGGCAGGTCAAAGCAGATATTTCCCACTGCACCTCCATGATCTTACATCTTACCCTTCAGCAGACCAAAGGCCTACCTGGCCAATCAACCAGATTCTGACCTTCTCTCGGTTTTGTTGTCAGAACAGAAAACAGCAAGCTAACCAGAAATTCAGGTCTAGGACATTTTAGCTAATAGCTGAGAGATAGTAAGGGATAATATTGGGCATGGGTTTAGAGAACCTACAGCATGCCCACATGATGCTGGTCACTGAATTGGTACAAACCTACTCTCTTGGCTCAAGACTATTTAAAATCTATGAAAGGGTAACTTTGTCACCATATGTTTCATGTCATATTTAGTATCCTTTTTATTTCAACAGTCAATATAAAAGGCAGTGAAGGTAAAGGAGAATAAAAATCGTGTTGCATGGCATTTCAAGAGAAAAGCTTTGCTGCATTTACCTCAGTGTGAATCACATTCCTAATGACAGTTGATATTCAGGTCAAGGAACATCTTTTAAGCCCACTGTTACTGATCATGTAAGCACATGAATGTATTTTAGTATAAAATCAAGCAGATTATCCTAAATCACCTTCAGCAATAGCTTTAAGTGACTGGAAATCTTCAGTATGAGTTCAGAGACCAGTCAAACCACACACAAAAGACATTCTGTATTCCTCAGACTCTGGGAAAGTTTAAACCACAGTTCTCATGGAGAAATCGTGAGATGCAAATTGGTGAACAGGCTTTATTAATTCAGCTGTTAACTTGTTTTGTTTACGTACTCCTGGGTAGAACAGTGAATTTCATTGGTTCTGTTAGATTGAAGCTGTGTTAACTCCAGGTATGCACACCAAATGAAACACACAGAAAATGAAAATGCTGCCTCTAATTTTAAGAAAAAAAACCCATAAATCAACACTGACTAAAGAAAGTCATTGATGGGGACATACTTTTTAGTAGGGCCTGTTGCAACAGGACAAGGGGGAATGGTTTTAAACTAAAAGAGGGTAGATTCAGACTAGATATAAGGAAGAAATTTTTTATGCTGAGAGTGGTGAAACACTGGAACAAGTTGCCCAGAGAGGTGGTGGATGCCCCATCCCTGGAAACATTCAAGGTCAGGTTGGACGGGGCTCTGAGCAACCTGATCTAGTTGAAGATGTCCCTGCTCATTGCAGGGGAGCTGGACTAGATGACCTTTAAAGGTCCCTTCCAACCCAAACTATTCTATGATTCTATGATTCTATGGAATTGGGGTTGAAAAGAGTAACTGTGGCAAAATATACAGCATTTACTAAGATTATAGCAAATATACATACTGGGAGGGCTGTGGGTGGAATAGTGATAATCCATTAATAGTGTCTTTAGAGAAGACTTATATGTGATGTCTTTCTAAGCTTTGAAAGCTGTAGGCTTTCCCTCATATAACCCAAAGTTGCTCAAGAACTCTGGCAAATCTATAGTAGGTGGGAAAAAGATTTTACTCTTTCAATTAAAAAAAAGAAGTAGAAAATAATAACAATACACCCCCTAGATGTGGGGAAAAAACCCAAAAAACCCACTCAACTATTCTTTCTCCCTCTCTCTCAAGAGTTACTTCATAATTTTTCTTTATTTCATCCTTAGTAAGCTCCTCCCTCTTTCCTAAAGCAGTAATAAATCACACTATTTATTGATCTATTTTCCTCACATAGAGGAGTTTCTGAGCATACTTTATTTTTTAAAGAAAAGTATCCGCATAATCTTGTACTTCATTAACCATGCTAGAGGCATCACTGGAGTAACTTGTTTCTTGAGAACCCTGTTTCTCAAAACAACGGAAAACCTTTATTTCAGTTATACCATGTCACCTTTGTTCTTTGTAGTCCATCTGGGCTGCTTAGAGACACAGCAGAACCCTACTCTGCCTCTTTAACCTCACCCTCTGAATCCTGAAAGGCCAGAACACTGATATTTAAATCACATCCATTTTGACTTCCTAATGAGCAAATTTATCTAATAGAAATGTCTGCAATTATGGCATTAATGAATGAGGAGCATCTAATATATAAATAAACAATAAGTTTCAGTTTATACAACCATGTAATTATGCAAAGAAGAATCAAAATATAAATACAGCAAAGCTAGCAAACCATGAACAAAAATACGTCATCTAAATCTTTACATTCCCCCCCCCGCCAAGTTTTTTAAATTTAGGCAAAGCTAATTTATGACCAAAAGCTGTTCCATAGTATTTTACTGCTTCTTATGTTAGACAACAGATCCTAGTTTTACATTTCAGTGTTTCTGGCCCATATTTCAGTTTTAACATGGCAACAACACATACAATTTTGCATAGTATTGATAGCTTCAAATTGTTTAAACAGATTACAGTATTTTGCATATTTTACATATGACTATGTAAGTCTGATTTTCACAGTCTTGTAATTCATATCTTAAATTGTTGGAAGCATGTATTTTAAATGTTTATAGGTAGTTCTACATTACGTATGGATTCTGCATATCTCTGGATTCCATCTGTGGACATACTGAGACTAGCCATTTACTATGAAAACTTTCACCTAGCAAAACACTAGGAGGCTTAAATTGTATATCAAGAACTAGACTGTACTTGCTTGCGACCAGTTTCTTTATATAGGCAAGAATTTTAATGTCTTTTTACAGACATTCACCTAGGTGATCACATTTTGCCAAAATCAGTAGATTTTTTTCAGATCCATAAATGGTGTAAGTCAAGAATTGCAAATAATCTTAACACAATTTTTAGGCACACTGCTATCAACTATGTTTTCAAGATGAGAACCCAAAATTTCAGCCTTTATTAATCTCTCTTATCCATTGCAATGGGTCCCTTCTATGGAAAAATCAATACTTTTCCCAAGTAAAGGTACACAAAGCCATGTCACAATATGATAGACCACTGGTCATGTTTGGACTTAAGACTAGGCGTAGCTACCAAAATAATACCATGTAATAATACCACACCTGAGTTATGTTTATGGTCAGCTACAGTCTGTTCCTAAGGAAGAAAACCAATTGTAGACTCTTGTTTGTTGATATGCTGAGCTATGAACCTTCAGCCAGACAGGATTAAAGTACAGCTTTGCTCTGCAGGTACAAAGTAGCCTTTTACAGAACAGTGCACGCTCATGTTATTTACTTCTTTCTTAAAATACAACAATAACAATCTAGCAGGCTCCTAATCTGTTTACTGGCCTCCAAATGCAGAGGATTTATTTAACATTTATCATCAAGCTGACCTGCCTCATAATGACATATCATATTGCAGGAAATGATAGAATCATATTCCCCTGCTTTTTCTGTGAAAATAGAAATTTATGTTCAAAGACTCTACTTTTCTCTACTCGTTAGATGTAAATATGTCAGAAATACATTAAAATGGCATTCAATATAGACTACTATTTTTAAAACAAAGTTGTCATTCTAGTCCTGCTGAATTGCTCATAAATTCAAGTTTGAATAAAGAGATCAGATTACATTAAATGCATTTTGGTATCTATAACTTTCTGCAATGAATTAAAACTGGCTGATCATGTCTCAAGTGCATTTCATTTTCTGTTGATTCATGTACTGCAATATAACCTTCAAAATTCCCTTATGCCAACAAACTCACTCAGATATGCTGAGAGCAGGAGCAGATTATAGGGGCTATAAGATTGAAAACTGTATCAAGACATCAGATAATGCAGTAGAGGTATAATGAAAGTGTAAACAAAACCTGTAAATGTACAAATTACTGTTCATATAATCCACTGCTGAATTCAAAGGAGAGTTTTGGTGTAAGAAGAAGATATATTAAACCAGAACAAATTGGTAAGGTCACCATATTGAGATTGTCTCATTCTATTCCATTTAAGAATTTTCTATTCAGGACTCAGCACTGAAAAATATTTACTCTCCTGTTCTCTGGAAATAAAATTTATCTCAAAGTCAACTTTAAAGTTCAGGTGTTTTAAAGGCAGGACTAAGAAAGCATTGCATCTCTCTCTGTCACCTGCATGTTTTTTAAGTTACTTTCAGAAATAACCTTTCATACTTCCCTTGTATATGAGCTTTTTGTTCCTGTGTTGTGAAATCAAATCCATCCTTTAAAGGCTTTTTAAGCTGGCAAAAATGCATTATTACTGATCTAGTAACTTCTATTGTTTCAGTGGTAGCTATGGTTATGGATGAATGCTTTCAACAGAAGTTGAAAGAGATAATGAGTCTTTAATGATACAAAATCAGAGCCTTGTGTGCTTAGTGAAGCCTGACATAAGCTTCAGCTTTCAGTTAGCAAGGAGAGCTTGCACAGTATCTTAGTTTTCCACAATGAAAATATCCACAAAAGTGTTTCCAGCAGAAGTTACCTATGATGCTAAATGGTTAAATGACATGAACTGTGGAAAAAAAAAGACAAAAAAAAAAGACACATCTAGCAGTGATGAAAATAATACCAAAAATAATGATGAAAATAATTACCAAAACTGACTTCAGTTTTGGTAATTCAGTATCTCTGTTTATTGATCTTCTGTTGTCATCCTTGTGATTTTCCTGTAGACTTCTCCTCCCCAAAGATATGAAAGAATTGCACTCATCTAACACTCCAGCACAACAACACTGATACCACAGATGCCTCCTTATATACCTGGTAAAGGATACGTTTAAAGACCAGGATGTTCTTAATCTAAGCATTGTAAACTGTGATAAAATGTGCATATCTTTGCCTTGTGGCTGTGTGGGTCCGTCGATTTTGAACTAGATTGGTTTTGCATGCATTTACAATGCAGTGTACATGATTTGCAAGTAGGAGATTGTGTATCCAGAGCGATGCATTTGCACTAACTGCTGCTTCCAGGCAAACCCAATTTCCATGCATTTGACCAGCCTCATGCCACTGTATCTCCATATTGGTATAGTAATGTGTTGAATCAAATCCACCACGAAAGGCACAGGATCAAAGAAAGGAATACTTGTACCATTCACCCGAGCATCTGCCCTTTAAATAGCTTACCTCTTGCACCAAGTAGAAGATTAGCGATGATAAATAGATTGACTGCAATTTCAGTCACAGTAACATGCTATGAAAACATCTTGCGTTCAGTGGCTAATCCAGACTTCTCCCTTCTCTGCCAGACCACAAACCTTTCATCATAAACTTCTCCATTCATCTTACACTGGCATGAAGGGGCGGCCCATATTGAATACATCTACAGATGTTTTATTAGTAGCACATGTTTTAGATGCCGGAGCTATATGAGAGCATACTGTGATTCAGCTGCAGGTGTTTACTAAATAGGAAATAAGTAAAAATATCATGGAGACACTCTAGGAATGAAGCAGCTTAGTATTAATTTAATTTACTCTGTGTTCATATTAACTGACTTAAATGGAAATCTGCTACTCTTCTGAGTTTATTCTGATTCCCCATAACACGTATTCCCCAGATATGCCTGCTTCCAGTCCCCGACCACCCCTTCTACACTGTCATTTTTAGTAACGAAATGTCAGCTCCACACTAAAGGAAGAAATATACTGTTCACATATTGTCAGGGTGCCATGGGGCCGGTGGGGGGGGTGTCCCGATCGAGGGGCTCAGGGCAGGGCCTAGCAGCCAGGGCCTGTCCAGGAGTGGGGCAGCCAGTGGGCACCGGGCAGCCCCAGCCTCAGGCATCGGGCACTTCCCTGGTGACTGGGCCAAGGCTGGGCTGGGATGTAGGCCAGCAGATGGGCCTGGCTCAACAGGGCCCATGGCCGGGTGGGGCAGCGCTGTGGGGAGCTGGAGATGGGCCCTGCTGTGGCATCGCTGGGGCCCAGGGGGGACTGACAGCCCAGGGGGGCTGAAATGGGGTCCTGGGCCAGCCAGGGTGGGGAAGCCCTGGGGGAAGCTGAGCAGGGACAGTCAGGGCTGTGGGTACCCTCAGGGCCATGGCAGATGTTGAGAAAAGGTTTAGATGATTCTATATTTAAATTTATTTAAGTATGTAATACTCAATTCCTGATATTTTTTTCTTATAAATGGTCTCTACATGTTATACAGAAAGCTAAAATTGGGTGAGGGGGCTTGGGGGGAGAGGGGAGTGGAAAGAGATGTTTTAATTCCATTAACAGGTTATTGAGTCATGGTTGTTTCTATTTCAAAAACCAAAGTGATAGAAAGGGATTTCCAAGTGAATTGTCACGTAATTAGTATGGAGAAGTATTCATTTCCTCTTATCACTCATAGTAGTAATTGGTTTATCCTTCCTCCGTGTAACTTTTGTTTGTCTTCTGTAGTGTAGCTGTAATTCTGAAGGAAGAATAAAACATAACCTTTGTAACAAAAAAACCATGAATAAATATCACATCACTTCTGGAATGGATACTTTACATTAAGACAGACAACTATAAGTTCCTAAATAGCTGGAATCTGAGGTAACTGCATAGGGTATAGCAAAGAATCAAATTACCATGCTCAGACTCAGAGCTATGTTCAGATGCAGCACAAGAAAGCCCACAGGTAAGAAATCAAAGGATAAAAAACAGAACTTCCTTTCACTTACTACTTTTAAACTGAAGATCAGATTATTTGCAGCTACTAAAAGTTTTTTGGCCCTTAATGGTTAGCAAAAAGGAAAACATTTCCATTTGTTTAATATGCTTGTAATAGAGGGTTTATGTTTTCATTCATTAACAATATAGTTAAACACCCAGTTAATTTCAATCATACTGCAAGTCCAAAGAATATATAATAAGAAAAAAAAGCAATTTAAAATTAGATTTAGTCTTGTTAGAAGATGTGTCCTGTAAGCTGTCAAGACATGTAAGAATATGTCAAAACATAAATCAGTGCAGTGAGATATGTCAGAAGTTTAACGAAAACACTTTTCCTAAGGTTAAAAAGTGTTTAAACTGCTATTATTAACAATAGCTTCTGATTATTGCGTGGACACATAATAAGAATCTATACTTTCTATTCAAAATGTCCACATTTAGTTTTTCAAGTACATGTTTATAATATATATAACAAGTTTTATCTTAAGGGGAAAAGGAAAAAAATCTTTTCTAACAAGAATAGTAACGATAGGTATGGGTTTGGATTTTCAGAAGTGTCTTCAGGAACAGGAACAGTAAATCACGTACAGTATCAGTGTGTATTTAGATTAGCTTTGCATCACAAATAGTCCAAATGTATATAATGCAACTCTCACTATTACATCTGGATCCTTCAAATTAAACAGCCCCTTTTCAAAGTAAGATCAGTTGATCATAGAAGATTTCTATCAGTTACCATCTTTGCACTTCGAAGCAAATGTGTGACTACTTCATCAGCATCTTATCAAATCTTACCTAACCATATAGAACTACACTGTGTTTGTACAAACTCCTCTGTGCGGGCACTGAATAGCCATTCTGCCTCTGGACTACCCTTGGGAATGAAATAAACTGAACAAAATTCAGAGATGAATTGTGTTGCTAGTCTTTACAACATTTTGTTCCTTATTCTCCTTTTCCACACCATTCATGAGTTTATAGCTGTCTATCCTACCCACATTCAACCATTTCCAGATCAAGAATACTAGTATATATCTTGCTTCCTTCTCTACAGCTTTTTTATTATATGATTCCTGAGATGGTGGTAGAACTGTGCACAGTATTCAAAACATGGATACAACAATCACACTGTGTTGATTTAATGATATTTTGGGTTTGATTTCTATTCCTATTAAGATAATTTACAACACTCTATTTACATTTTTGACACTGTGCATTGAGCTGATGTGAGCTGAGAACCAAGCAATTCTAGACCTTCTAGAGGGGCAACAGGTATTTTATATTCCATCACCATCCATAATTAGATTATATATTTCTTACATGCACTATTTTTCACCCAGTTATTCTGAAATTCTTCTGCAGCTCTTTGAAGACTTCTCAAGAATTGTCTGTCTTGCTTAATTTGGTATCATAGACAAAATTCATCACTTTTAGCATAGTTATTCTCAGTGATTTGCAAATAAGTTAAACAGAGCAGAGCTTGGGAAAACTCTTTTCATTTTGAAAACTGCTAATGAATTCCTAGTCTCTGTTTCCTATCTTTAGTCTGTTATAAGTCCATAAGATGACCTTCCCTCTTATCCCATGACAACTTATTTTCTGTAAAAATATGTAGTGAGAGATTTTATCAAAAGCTTTTTGAAAAAGAAAACTTTAACAATGCTATTATCCTTAACTGCTTTCTTGTTGTTTCCTCAAATATTTAATGGAAGCCTAAGACGTGACACCTCTTTGCAAAAGGAGTGTTGACTTTTTACTGGCATGTATTTATTCACGTCTTTTAATCCTTTTCTAATTAAACCTTCCACAGTTTGCCTATGACCAAAGATTTGTTAGTCAATAGTTTGCTACATCATCTTGTAATGCTGTTTAAGATCATTTGCCATCTTCCATTTCTCTCATGTGGTACATTATTCCTGTGAGACAAGAAATAAAATCACATTTCATCACATTGCAACTTTAACCTAACAACATAAAATGGCTTTGGGATTCAAAAGAAATATTCAGTTCACATTGTTCTTTAGGCAGAAAAAATGGGAAAAAATATTTATCTATTCAGCAAAGTAGTTACACATTGCTTTTTTAAGGACATCATCTATGCATATTGTCAGAAATACATAACATTATCTAGCATAACTATTTTATAAATCTCTGTACTCTTGCAGTTCAAGACTGAACAAGGTGTGTTTAATATGTAAGACGCTCTGTGTCTATTTCAGGTGGGCTTTTATTGTTTATATTTTCAGGCAACAGATTAAAAACTATTTCCAAAGTATCAGTATTTTTGGTTGATGAACCTCCTGTAACTTTTTATTTCATAAAAATAGTGGGCCAAATTCAGTAGTGATGTTATTTCTTACACTAATTGAGAGCTATAATGCATTAAACAAGGGTGTTCACACAGGATAATTTGAAGTACCTAATGTGTAGTAAATGTACACAGCAGATTAGTGCACACTAGTATCCTCATGTTAGACATACAATTTCAAGTAAAATACAGAAGCCAACAATTTCTATTTTCTAAATTTCAAATATGTGTCGAACAAGTCCTTTGTTCCATTACCATAAAAACTCTTGACTTTGTGCTTCTATATGACTATCTTTTCAGTTTATGGTCTTCATTTTCTTATTTCTAATAAATCAAAGAAGAGACTGACTCATCATGGAATATTGTGTAAAAAGAAGGAGAGATAAATCCAGGGGCTGTGGATGGAGGAAAGAAAATTGATTTATTTGCAGAAAGGTTTCTGTGGACTAAGCCTGGAAATGAGAATGTGTTGTGAAATGCGGAGGGCATTAAATCATGGCTAAACCTAAACTAAAACATCCAGTATGCTGAACAGTTTGGAGAGAATCACAAAAATTATAGCTGAAATTACAGTGCTAAAAACTAAAGGGGAAATTAATGTGAAGGCCAAATGTATGGTAACTGCACTATGAAGTTCCAGGTCTAGAATAGGAATGGTAGAAGTTTTTGACAAGTTAAGACCTGTCAAACTTTTGTCTTTAATTATTTCCTAAGTTTTACGGTTGAGCTGCATAGCTTGAAAAAATGCTGACATCCTGCAAATGTCTACTGCAGTTTGTAGCTTGAATCCAAGGAAAACATGTGTTGTGCCAGAGGTCACTTAACAAAACTTGGTAAGGTCCATATTTGGGGAAAAAATATTCAAAAATCTTCCTGTCCAGAATAGATAGATAGATAGATAGAAAGAATAGATATCAAGGCTTCACTTGCCTTTTGCAATCCCTTTTGTATTAAAACTAGAAAAGTATTCCTCCTTTTTCTTTCTTTTCTTTTTCTTGTCAATGGAAACTTGTAAATGGAAATTTATAAAGGCACTAGACAGTGACTTTCATCAGCCATGTAGAGTGCTATGTTTAGTGTGCAGTGTCATCAAATTGCTTTTTCTTTTATGCACATCACCCTAATCTATCTGGTTTTCCCTTTGTCATGCAATCATGTCCAGTATAAATTTACAAGCTGTGAGGGGAAACTTTCACTGAACTTGACAGTATTCTACTCAAAACTTTCACTACAGTAAGATATTCTAGGTTAAACTCAATAAAACTTTGTTTAAGTTGCATGTACAGCCAGTTGGCCATGTACTATTAAATGCATAGTAGTTACGTGTAAATGGCATTTTCTTCATGTATAACTGCCTGATTTCTCTGTACAAATGCTTTTGTCTTTACAAGAAAGATGTTTTCTGTATAAACATATGATTACTTTTTCATAATTGCATGTATTTATTTGGTTAATATTGTGTTTTGGAAATATTCTTCCATTTAAAAACTGAAACCTTACTTATATATTACAATATGCTAGATGTGAAAAATTTATATGATTTGACATCATTCCTTCTTATCCCACAGTTTGTGTTGCCAGATATAAATGTAACCTTAAATACAAAGTACTTTTATAAATGTATTACAAATGTAATTTTGTTTTGATTTTTAAAATATTTTCTTTTTTTAAAAAAATATATCATTAAGACTTTAAGTAGTATAAAATTTGACTGTCAGGTCCTGTTTAATTGATTTTTTAAACTTCGCCATTGGTGTAACCAGGAGCACTAGAGGATTTTGTTATATTTGTTTCAGTGAAATGTTTTGAGGGACTGCTCATTGATAAAAATGACTTCTGAGAAACATTCTGCCTTTTGTTTTGAAACCATCTTCTCTAAAATGTATGGTTTTCATCAACTTTGAAAAACAATTTCGTCTCAGCAATCTGTGATACTTTACAAATACCCCATTGGAGGTTTTATGGTTTATTTCAACGTACAATATTAATGGAGTTTATTTTGTGAATAATTATTGACGTAACACGATCTAATCCTAAGAAGACACATACGAGAAAGTTTCAACACTAGTATGTTTACTGAAATATATTAGAAAACTTCTATACATAAAGTCACTCAGATGTGTAAATGTTTTCAGACTGGAACAATACATTAAAACTAGAAAGGCTGTAAATAAGTCACAAGTGTCTATGATGTCACACTTGACAAGTTACTTCTGAAATACTGATATCTAAATTAAGTTAAAAAGTCTCTGTTGAAATTGTTACAGATTGTTGTCAGTACACTCCCCATATTTAAATTAATATTAATTTACTTCATTTTCATGCTCTGCATTGCAAAGGTGCAATCATAATGAATGCCAAAAAACGTTCAACAACATAAACTGTTATTTATCTACAACAATTTGGGTTTTTTAACCTTAATATCAATATCTATTACTCATTAATTAAAAAATAAAACTCAAAAGCATGAAGAAAAGGAGAGGGAAATATGGTAAGAAAATGTATATGGAAGAAATTTTATTCTATTTATTCTCGATCACATTTGACAGCCTCAAGGAGCACTGTAGGATACTACAAAAATAACTGACCACTTGCAATGCAGTGTCTTTAAAATGTTGGAAGACAATTGTGAAGAAGATTTTGTACAGCTATGGAAGAAAAATAAACTTCTAATAGTCTAAAAATTCAGATTTACATAGTATCCTTTCATAGCTAATACAGGAATCAGGATTATTAAACATGTTGTTTACTTCCCTTTTAAAGGTATACAAAGTGTTGTAAGAACCATTATAATCAGAATACTTATTTACTGGAAAAATAAAATCTCTATTTTTTTGCCACTGTTTTCATTTAAAATTAAGAAATAAGAGGATATGAGAATCAATGAAATTATATGAACTAAATAAAGTTGATGAGAAATAAAGTAGTAGATAATGCTTCACAGGGAGACATCCATACCATGTGAAAGAATCTTTTCCTTTCTTGCAACTGTTTTTGCACATAGACTACCTATACACTCTCCAAGTGTATAGGTACACTGAGAGACAGTGTACGTGTCAGTACTACTGTGAAAAAAATATTTTTTTGTGAAAATAAGCATGAAGTATGTTTCATTTAAAAATAATTTCTTAAGAGTATGAGGAAAATTAATACTGACCTTCTATCCATCAATATTAGGCTTTCTTGTTCTGTTGGATTTTTTACATTTACCTTTTTTTACATTCCAAAATATTTCATTTGGACTCTCAGATCCAAGCAGTATAACTAATTACATTTGTATATTTTACATAATATTAAAGCAAACAATAACAACAAGAGCAATATGTTAATATGAAAAAAAGTGTGTATTTTTCAGTTCAGAGTACATTTTAGCTGGCTACTGAAACTCTGAACATAAAGAGCTGTAATACAATACCCTTAACAAATAGCAATTTATTTATATAGCTCATATACGCCTAATAACATAGCAGTTTGTTTTACAGTTTGCAACAAACATATTCTCAAATTGCAGCTGGGTTCTGTCATGAGCTCTCCAGTCACATGGAACTCTGTAGAGCAGATTAAAAACTTTCCTCTGAAATAAGTCATCTGAATTTGGACTAAGAACATTTATTACACAACATTGTTTTTCAAACTGCTTCTTGGAATGGTACATGGGCTGAAAATTATAAACACAAGCAAGTAGGAGATGGGGGAGCTGAAAAGTATCCTGCAGAACAAAAAAAATGGATTTCTTTTATGGTGTTTAGAAAAGATAGCTAGAACAATGAAATTATGATTCTTGAAGTTTTAGTAATGCAATAGGCATAGAAATAAAATTTAAGTATAGAAATTATTTAGCTACTGACTTTTCTCAGCAGAAAGAGTTCACATTATATAAAAAAGGGAAACTGAAGGTTTTGCAAACAAGATGACATGTTCTATGCGGTGTACAGTTATATGAATATGTATTGTAAACAGTCATCTTGACTTTCAGTTAAAATCAATGGACACTTGAAAAGACAGCTTGCTTATTGTGGGTAGAATCTTCTTTAAATTTAAGTTTAAGTTAGGTGCTTACTGAAATTACAGGCAGTGAGTACAGTTAGGGCAGTTGATCCAGCTAAAATAATTACCTCTGCACTAAATGGAGAGAGAGAGGGAGTTCTGAAGATCTGCCAATTTGCCTTAGACAGGCATCTCTCTCTGTCTTTCTCTCTCTTCCCATCAAATGTGTAGGGTACTTAGGTATCTCAACATGCCAGTCCACCTAATAAATTACTGATATCCCCCTTACAAGAAAGTCTATTAGTTAGGGGAAGAAGACCACCTTTCTATGTTAAACGTAGCTTGAAAATGAACTGCTAGCTTCTACCTCCTGACCATAGAAAACCAGTTATCTTCAGAAATACTCTTTAACCAGTATACCAGAGTGAAATCACTGCACAATCAGAAATTCTTGGAACCAGACCATGCAACAGCCAGCCTCATCTTAGCACTCTCCGGTCCTTTTCCATCATGAATTTAGGTTTTAATCAATGATGGTTGAATGTAGAATAGTTGTATATTTAAAACGTGGAACCATGTCCTTACTAATGGTGAAGATTAAGTCAGCTTCTTCTGATTTGTGTGTGGTCCCACGACTCAAGCACATTCCTGGATAAACAGAGGCTCTACTCTCATATGGGCAATGAAAGAAACTTTCACACAGGCAAGACATTTCTCCAAAGCTGCTTCTTATGGAAAGCTTTTGGAAATACAAGTTCACTACCCTCAGAGGGGAGAGTAGAGAACCATTTACTTACCAGGTGAGTGATCAAACACTACGTTTCCTTGGGGAAGGTGAAAACTAGCTGCACACCAAGTTGGTCATAAACTTGAGAACATTAAACCTCATAAATTTTAAGCAGAGTTAGGATGCTAATTTTCCTAAACATGGATCTCTCCAAAGCTTTTATCTATCCTTCCTAACTGAAACTTTTCTGTGTACATGTATCCAGGGCATTTTCAGCCTATGAAGATATCAAAAGAATTTAAGTACTTTAGGTACCTAGAAGTATAAGCACTCCAGGCTACGTAGAGCTGAGTTGGGTTTTAAGCATGAGTCCCAGCTTTGCCTGGATTTAATCATACTGAATCGTCCAATGTATAAATACGTCTTCTGGTGTACAAAAGTCTAAAAGAAAAATTATTTCACTTATAAAAGCTTTGGTTTCTATATTCATTATTATTACAACAAATTGAAGCACTAGACAATTGAAATTATTGTCGAGAACAAAAAAATAATTTACACTATTGATGTTGAAGGAGTCTACGTATCATCTTATTCTGTTCATTGGTCAAACACCCATCCTTGTGGTATCTGCCAGTTCTTGGGGCAATATTTTCAGTGGACTTGACTGTGCTGTCAGCCCTAATCTGGAGAAATCACTTTTGAGGGTATGAGCCCTACACAGTAGAGACCTAAATTGGCCAATTTGGAAAAGAGTAAAAAGTGGAATCCTGTGCAACACACATTAACAAAATGAAATAAATCAGTGTCATCCACAATAAAGATAAAATAGTACCATGGTAAAATAGTAGTAAATTTACCAATTCAAATCTCAAATGGCAAATCATTATTTCAGTGTGTCCTTTCTCTCTCTTTGGACAATGGGATAAGGCTTTGCCCATTAACATTCAATCTGAATTTACACAGATTATGAATAGACTAAGCCTAGAAAAAAATACTTGCATAAATCAACTCAATTTCTTTGCTTTCATTATCATTAATGGAAAATATTTGTCAATTTAGGTAATTCTGTGTTGTGATTTACTTGAGAAGGAAAACTGGCAGAAAGTTATGCTGACTTTAAGTGATGACTTTAGATATTATTTTGCGGAATAGAGAAGTTTGGGTTTCCTTCCTTAAATATCCAAGATTGAGAAGTTGGCTGCAGAACAGGCTAAGGATTTTTTCCATAAAAATTATTTTTTGCTCAGAAAATTTCCCAGTTCTTTTTGCATTTTCTGTCAAATGCATGATTCATAGCATGTCTGGTTTTGAATTAAGAAGAATCTTATGAATGTAAGGATATTAGCCAAGGAGCTTAAAATCCTTTGTCCATCTATACAAAGGTCCAATAGATTTATCTCTATGCTCTCCATCCTTTCCTGACTTGTGGAAAGGAATCTCAGCTTTGTAACGATGGAGTAATAGATTAGCCCTGTAGGTGGTTTTTTGCTCTGTTTTTGTTTTCAGTTCCCCCATTATGTCTTAGTTCAAGCCAGCTCTAGTTGTATGATACAGCTGACACAGAGCTAGTATGACCAACACAGAGCTCCTAATTTAGTCACTTAACCTGAGAGAGGAGGTGGAAAAATAAAAAGCATATTCCTCCCAAATTAAATGTCTATCAGAGAGAAACCAGTAATTCTAAAAGTCTCAAGAGATTTATCCACTTTGTCTAAATTAGTTGGATATATCATACTCAATAAACTTTTTATTCTCATTTTAATGGTGCTCCAGATATGTCCATTCCAACTATATCTAAATTTAAATGGAAAAATGTCACACGTAATGACTTTGGACTCAGTAACTGAGAAAAAAACTCACGCAATGTTAGATATAAATTAATTTATGCTCATGGAAGATGGCAGAAGTGATTCAAACAGGGTGGAAGCCTCAGCTGACTTCCTTGGCATCAAAAAAACCAAATTGAGGCAAATTATACAACTGAGGCAAATTATACTATTTGTAGAGAGACTTAGATTAAGGACACATGATGCATGGGAGCTGAAATTAAATGCCAAGGGTCAATTAAAAAGTGTAACTTTAAAATAAACTCCTAACTCTGGAATCAGACTACTGTTATCCTAGACATGTGCAAAAAACCTGTGGGTCTAACTGTGTCTACGTGTGGTTTGAAAGCTCTGGGCTTTTTCTTTTTCTGTTGTTAAAGATATTACTTGAAAGAAAGACAATCCCTGCTTCTGAAAAACGATCCTGGCCTATTATGAAAGAGAGGACCCTAAAAGGGTTGGACTTTGGGGGTTTTTTATAATACTGACCTAAATATTGCCCATGTTGCATTAAGACATGTTACAGTGCCTAGCTTTTGTTCAGCAAGAATAACTCTGGAGACTTCACTTGATACCAGATGTAAAAGCATATTCTTTGTAGAATTTGAACTGCTAATACTTACATGATGGAATAAAACTGAAATACCTTCTTAAAACAGACCTTTTTTAGAGATCTAGCATTTAGGCATTTCCAAATGATACCATAAATTAATAGTTGTAAAGGAGTTGCCAAAGAATTGGAACAAACAATAGCAATAGCAGTATTTATTAACTATTTATGAGGCTTAAAACATTCATCATGAAATACTGTGACAGTGTAGAAGCCTTAGTAGATTTTCAGATTTATTTTACAAAACTGAGAACACATTTTTAGAGTATATATGTAGTGTGTATGAAAAGGGTTTAAATTAAGCTGTGCAATCTCTCATGAGCAACAGACCCAGGATATGCACAGGGACAGTTAGTGCACCTTACCTGACCTTTGGTTAGTTTCATAAGCTGCTATAACTTAGTCATACGTCTGTACCTTTTAACAAGTGATGATGTAGCAAATGACATGTACGGTTAGTCAACAGGCCATGCATTTGTCACTTGTGTCAATGCAAACAGTAATAATGTGTGCAAAGCATGAATCCAAGTGTATGTATAATTTTCTAGTTCTCTGGACTTTTGTTGAGTTCCGATCATATCAGGAAATAGGAGCAATCCTGGGTCCAAACAGCAGCACTATTTGTCTGACAGAGGAGATTGGCTAGAACCAGGCTAGCTCCATCTCCAGGTCCCACAGATTTTCTACAAGCTTAGACTGGCTGGTTCTCTCTACTTAACAACTGTTAAAGTCCAGAGGTGAAAGTAGCAAATCTCCTCTTTGTCAGTTCTGATTCTATGAACAGTGAAGAACTCATTGACAAAAATTCTGCAATAATGACTACCCACAAAGTTTTGTTTATGTAACAGAATACATATATACATGTTTGTATAACGCTTTGGTTTGTGCCAGCAGGTACATTCATTAATTTAGACTTTTAAGAATTTTAAGTCCGTTTGAACTATTGAGCCCTGGAGCAGTATGTGATGTCTAAACTTAACATGAAGTTTAAGTTGCCTTTATGGGTGACTGCAAAATATTCTAAAATAGCCATGCCATCAAAAGTAATATTAGGAGTCTTTGTACTTGACCTCCGTTTTGACAAAAAGGGCAGCATTGTACAGCAGCACTTTACACCAATAACTGCAGATCTCTAAAATTGATTACAAAGACCTAATTTCACAGACTTTGCAAATAATATATGGGACATATAAGCACTGCTTTGGATTACCAATAGTCCTCAAATTAAGATTTTTGTCCATTTCTTTTCATCACTGCTCTATCTTGTAGTGTCTGCTTGTGAAAGATTCACAAGTTTCTACATTACCTTAAACTCTGGAAACATCACATTTGCTCTTGTCTGAAACATAATCTGTAATGTTTCTGCTTGGAGAAGATTTTCCACAGCTAAAGAGTTGAACATGAGCTGCAAAAGACTAGATTTGAAGGAAAACCCAAAATACCTAAAAGTGAAGAAGGGTTCTGAATCAGAATTCAGAAGCATAGGAGGATTTTTTTTTAAATTATAAATTAAAAAGTTAATTATATATTCTTAATATTAAACATTCTTATTCAATCATATCTATTTATTTATTCCAGCACATGTATCTAAATCTCATATTTCATTATGTTATTAAATATAAGCTATACACCTTAAGTCAGAAATTTCTTTTAAAAAAGGCATGATTTGACATATCAAATTTTTTCAAAGTAGTACAAAACTTCATTTTGGAGACTGGAATTTTTTTTCCCTATCCCTTCTTTTGCCTTGCTTTTTCTTTTGGCATAATGTCAAATATCGTCTCCACGCTAACAACTGATAGTTCTGTCTCTCCACTCTTAACCTCCTTGTGTTCTATCCAAATTAATTTTTTTTCTTGTTTCCCTGTTGTTTCCTTGCTGTTGCCTTCTTTGCAGTCTTCTTAGCATGGCTAAATCAGAGCTCTTCTCTCTTCCCTTCAATTTTTGCATACTTATTTTTCTATTTAGCACAGATCCTTCTGTGAGCATCACAACAATCTTGCCTGTCATTCAGGCACATCCATAACCAGAGTTGGTTCTGATCTCACTCTTTCCTCATCTATGCATAATACTGGAGATTCTTCCTCCAAAATTCAGCATTCCTTTCCACCTACACAATCAGTCTGTGTATCACCTGCGGTGTCAGTGAATGCAACTGTACTTGTCTTTGGCCTTGATGAACTTCATCTGGCATCACTCTTTACTAGCCAGTGTTGCCTCTCAAGAATTGCGATAAAAATGCTTGGGGTGGCAATACATTTCAAGGAGAAAAATCTAACGAGCTATTTCTGTTACTAAGTGACTCACACACGTTGCCTGCAGGATTGCTTTACTTACTATCACTAAAAAGCAATGCCTAAACCTTTCCTGTTCTCCATTTACCTTTATTATGCTCATAGAATCCGAAAATATCAAGGAAGTAATTTTAAAATTAGTAGAAATCTGTAATGTTGCACTATAATGTATTACCCAAACTGATTACTTTTTCTAATATATGAGCTGCTATAAGCACACTACACATTCAATAATGCATTCTTCTTGCATCTGAAGAGATTATGAAGTTTAAGACAAATACGTAAAACGAGAGCAACCAGAATTAGCAGATTTTAATTTTCAGATAAAAATTTAACTTTTATTTAAATATATATATATATACATGATGTACATCCTTGTCAAACATAAAATAGAGAGAATTTGGGATGGCTTACCCATTCCTTGGGTGCTCTGAATCTCTCCCTAGAGAAGCTTGCTTCCATTTTGACCACATAAGAGATCCCAAATTCAAAACAGACAATTAGAGTTTATAAATATCTTGCTATCTTCATTCTGCCTACTTAGTTTCCCCCCTGAAAAGATTGTTTCTGTATATTTTTTTCAAACCATTTTGTTTGTCAAGGGATGTCTTCTTGGAAAGAGTAAGTCATGAGGGATAGCCTACAACTATGTATGAATAAGTAACGCCCACAGCAACAGCACAAAATACTCTGCATGTAAGTAGTGGTATCTGTATTATCTTTGGTTGTTAATCAGTTCTGAACCTAAAATGTTTCTGGATTTTATTTTTATTACACTGAAAATGTATCTTATAACTTAAAGTTTGCAAATCTATATGAAAGAAAATAGCCTTAAGAAAATATCTTTTCTCTCTGTCCTAAAATTTAATACTTATATATGCATTTTTTCACTTCTGATATTTCCTTGGAATTATTCAGCACCTCCTAAAAGAATAAGCACAATTGCAGAAAAAGTCTGTAATGACACTTTTTGTATTTGACTTCTTGGAATTTCCTAGGTGAAAACTTAGGGATAAATAGCAGTGTTTCCAAGAGTGTTACATGAAAAAAATATCTCTATATCAATTCTTGAGTCTGTGGTCAAGTATATTTGAGTTTCCATGAAGGCATCTTAGTCACACTTTCAACTAAATTCGGTTACTTTTAATGATGAGATAAGATAGGTTGAAGCTTTCTTCCAAAAGCAAAAGAAACTAAGCAAATGTAACTAAGAATCAGATAACTGTAGGAAAAGATAACTGAGAGACGTTATTGAGAGTTTTGTGTTACAAAAAGTGAAGCACTGGGAAGCAGGTAGAGCTACATATTTTTAACATTTAATACTCACTTGCTCTTTCTCTCTCTCTCCCTCTGTATTGTGTGCATACACATTTTAAAAACATATAGATATGTATGCATCATATATTGGATTGGTGCATAATGGGAGCTTTATATCCTGTATGTAACAGAAAATTATTAAAAATAATTTCCTTATGTAATTTCTTTATAATGTCCTGTGGTCATAATTATGATTTTTAAGACTATCTGAGAACTCTTCCATGAGTTTTCTCATCTTCCTCGAGATAGTTACTAGGGGAAAAAAAGAAGATAAATAATTTTGGAGTTATTTATTTGACGATATACACAAATAGAGAGACAGGCTTTAGTAGCAACAAATGTTGAAATCTCTGATGCTTGCAATTACCACTCCAGCTGTGTAATTCTGTTCCAACTTAACTGAAATCAGGAATGCGTCATGTCCATTGATCTGTGCTTGAAGTTCTGCAAAGACACTAACATTTTATGCAAATCTATAACCTCTTAGGTTTGAAGTTTTTACCTAAGTATTGACTTCTTGTGTCTAGGTAAAATGGGTATCTCTTGATCTCAATGAAATAGCTACTTCTGAAGTTGCAAATGTACAATGTACAGGGAGAGAACTCTACCGCTCATTTCTCTCTGAAATATCCCATCTTAGCTTAGCTTAGGCAACATTCTAATTAAAATAACATCATTGTTAAGGCAAAACTTTTTTCCTGTAAAACAAGGGAAATTCCTTGGGATGAAAAAACCCCAAATGTTGCACCAGTGGTAAAAAAAGGCTTTACACTTTCAATGCCATATGTCCTTATGCCTCCACACAAGACAGGCAATACACCCCACAGTTTCAACATGCAAAACCAGCACTCTGGTGCACTCTGGTACCTTCTTACGTTATTTCAGGCATTTTGAACTGTGTGAAAAATCAGTCACATTTTGCAGTATTTCTTCTGCAAATCATTTAGATGCAAATCAGATATAGAACCAGAAATGAAGTGTATCAGTGAGTGCTTTTTTCTGTGCATGGGGTTAATTTTTTTGTCTATTGTTTGTTTTGAAAACAAAATAGATCATGTCTGCACTGCATATATTCAGTCAAATCATGTACGCTCTGATTCACACTGTTCCCAACCCCAGCATTTCAAGTTTGTGATTCTTTCTGCTGTAGGAGGATTTGTAACAGACTGAATGAAGTTTTTATTCAAGACACAGCATTTTTATTGCTTTTATCTAGAGGTTTACAGTAAGAGCTCAGAGTGTCTTTTAAGAGATTGAAATGTGAAGTGAAAATGTTTGATTTTTTTATGTTACATAGTTATGTGACCTGCTTATCCAGAACTCTTAGTGTAATTATTAGCACAACTGAAAGTCTTTCCTTCTAGGTTCATGCTTCTCCATGTGTAGCAGCTGTAAACCACAAGTGAAGTTTCTAATGTTAGACAAGGTGTAGCCATTAGTTCCGCTAAAAAGCTCTAACCACCAGTGCTCATTGATTTCTAGTTTCATATATCTTTAATGAGGAGATTAAATACTTGTTTAGGAAGCAGAGCCTGGCTTAAGTGGTGTTTGCTCATATAGCATGTACAGTCAAAGACCTCCCTAATATTTCCCATTGGTAATATAAGTGAAAAAACCTTTATTGCCCCAAATATAAACCATTTAGCTGGTTCTGCAGCAGCATGGGATGTTTTATTATGGAAAAAATCATTAGAGATGAAATGCTGCAGAAAAAAAGCCCTTTCTAATTGATAATACTTTTTTCCCCCTGTTCTCTTAATTCTTTATGAACACCAAGGAGTATTCTAAATTTCCATTTCATCTAAATAAAATAAAAATTAAAAAGAAGAAAGAAGTCTCAGCTAAGTTTCATTTTCTGGTGACACGTTAAAAAGAGGAAAGTTTCTGTCCCAGGTGAATGAAGTTTAATGCTGTTCAATAAAGGTGGGGATACATCAACTAGTTCTCACTGAGAACTTAGTGTGAGGAGAAGAATAGGGAAAAGTGGGACAGATGCTGCAGTAGCAAATACTTCTGGAATGAGTGTCAAATGACAAGACTTGGGAAACGTACAGAATCTCACTCTGTGTGGAAAAAACAATTAAAACATTCAGAATCTGCTAAGGATGCATGGAGAAAAGAAGTAGTGCTGGCCTCATGATTGATTTTCCTCACTGAATTCATGTAAAGTTCCTTTGCTCAGGTATCAGTAGGACTGCAATCAGCTATAGATATAGATAGATACAGATACCTACATATTTTCTGATAGTGGGACTGGAAATCTGATGTTAGAGAACAAGCAGGTTTTGGGGGTATGTGCTTCCCTCCCTGGTTCAATTGGCTTCCCATAACTGCAATTATGAAGCAACAGAATTAAGTGTATAATGGAAAAAAGATATTGATTAAGATAGGTAGTCTAGAGAGCTTTGCAGAAGCCCTGGGCTTTCAAAAGTATCTTGCTACCCATGCAGATTTCAGGAAATCACCTGCTAATAGGTCTCAGTCTACTGCCTCTTCCATGATGGGATGAAATTACTGTATTTCCCATTCACACGGAATTATATAAAAAAGTGCCCATTGGTCCCCATTTTATGTGCCTATTTGGGGGCTGAATTGGATCTTATGCAACTTCTGAGACTTAGAGCAAAAATCCCTCCCAGTTGTATTTAAAACACATGAAGTGAGAAAATATTGACCGTGATGTAATTGAAAATGCTATTTTCCAGGGTTTGTTCTATTTTTAATACACAGAGTTCCCACTCAGGCTGCTGAAAGTGAGAAATGTGAATAGGGAAGGGAGCATTTAAAACGCACACTCAGCCAGCTGAAACTCAGATTGTTGGGGATATCTCAGAATGCCTTTTCCACTAATAAACAACAATATTTAATAACTTCTTTTTCTAGGGCTGATAATGGAGAGAAAGGATTTTGTTTTAAAGTACAAAGTTTAAAAAGACTCTATTCCAGAGATCACTTCCTTGAAGTGGATTTTGAGGCTTTTTAGTTTGTGTAAAAGATTTAAAAGGAAGGAAAACATCAAGCACAAAGAAAAGCCAAGTGAAAGTATTTCCCTTTGCCTGTATAACATGCTTATGCTGTTAGAGAAGAGAAAAGCAAGACAATTCCATGTGCCCAGTGCTCATGGTTTCTCACCTAAAATGCCCATAAAACTTTGTAATGTGCAAAATCTGTAACTTAGAAAAAAAGAAAAAGTGTAAATCATTATTTAAGTGAAGCATGTCTGCTTAAGGAAGGAATAAGCTTTTCACATATAAACATGTAACATTAGAATTCAAAAATCTATTCTAACAGCTGACTTTTTGTCACTAGATTTTATATTACAAAGAATTCCATAGAAGAAAATCCCAGAAAGATATTTGAAACAAGAAGATACCAGAAACCCAATATTCCTTTTGTCAGTGTCATTTGCCCCATATCACAGCAATTTTCAAGTAGGATCGAGAGGTAGAAAATTGATAGGGGAGGGGATGAATCCTGGAAATCAGCATGCTACTAAATTGATACCGTGTAAACACCATATAGTATTGGAAAACCACTGCTGGGGGTAAATGAAATGAATTCACTGGGGCATCTAATCCTGTTTCTGGAACACTTAAAGTGTTTAAATGCACTGGAAAGCAAACAAACTTCAAAGTGATCATTATACCCCTGACACTAGTACTTGTGTGGCTGAAATCTTTATGAGATTAACCTCCTACAGGGAAAGGAGTTGAACACGGTCAAAAGCACTTTGAAACTGTCAGGAGGATACCAGTATGAAAGCTCAATGTTAGTCAGAAATGCAGCTAATTACTGAATATTAAAGGCAGTTCAATATCTCAAGTGGAACTCACTAATACGCGTACAACAAGAGTCATGGACACAAAGTGAGTCATCTCCATGTCCACATTTTGTTCCTTATTAGTTTTGTAAATGTTGATCTAACAGCAACAATTTCTCACTAAGAGAGAAAGCTGGGTGACTTAATCACAGTTCAGACTAAACACATACATGAGTGATCTCCAGTGCAGTTCAACACTCTTTCTGTGATGAAAAAGCTCAAAAACATACAGCCACCCCAGTTGAGAAGAAATCACTAAAACATTTTAAAATCTTTCCACAACATTAGAATTGCAATTCTAACAACTTTTCCACTAAAGACATAATTAGATTTAAATATTGATTGTATGAATGGTATGTTTGTAGCATATATATGTATGCATGAACATGCTCTAAAAAATCTAAGGTTGTGAATAAACGATGTTTGCACCTTGCAAAACAACCGCAAGCTAGTTTATTTTATACCACAAATCATGCCTAACACATTTCTTCCAGCCTTTTAATGAACTGCGCTGTCAGAGATGTCCCTTCCCTTTTGAAGAAAGTGCTCTTTTCGCTTTTCAGTCTGAAATGTTACCAATATTTGCCACTCCAGCAAAAAGTTTTACACAAATGAACTGGTGTAATGGAATGTTAGCCTATAATAAGAGTTTGTCACACAACAGTCACACTGGAGGAGATCTACCATTGATTTTTCAATAAATACAGCAAATGGCGAAAAACACAGCACACATTCCTCAGCAGTAAATATCTTGGTGACCATTTTTCTTTTCTGCTGTTCTCTGTTCTTTTGTCTTCTGGCAATACTTAATAAAATGTGGTTTCTTTAAATATAACTTCTGCAATGTGACAACCAGTTGGGAGCTGTATGCGAAGAGGATAATTACCAAGCTACTCTTATTGCAGGGATGTTTGTTACTTTCGTTCATCGGCAAGACAAAAAATAACAGATTGTCAGTGATGTGAATTGAATGTAAAAACAGAAAGGCAATATTAACTATTTTAAAAAGGTAATGTAAATGTGAATAAGGACTGGAAAATTCTAACTCTGATATAACAGATTTTTATGGTTTTGAAAATAAAACTGAATATATGTCTTTTTAAACATTTGGCTCTATCTTCACTGATACACTTTATAAATAGTTATATATGTGGGGGTTTTATTTCCTGTTGTACTGACTGCTGAGAGTTTGGGGTTCTTATCTAAAGCTCATTGAATCAATGAAAGATTCATGGGTATGGGCTAAGATGCTTAGTCACCTCACTGAGCTGCAGATGTTGTTGCAGGCAGTCCCCAGTCCAGCCCCTACTGCTTGGCTCTGTAGGGTGTCTGACTGCCCCTGGCCTCTTAGTGTCTCCTGCAGCCTTGAAGAGTTCAGGAGCTCCAGAGAGCTTCTTCCCTCCCTGACACTCATACTGTCAATGGAAATTCTAAGTTTCATAGGATGCCTCTGGCCCTGATTATTTTCAAGGTATAAATATTTGTGTAGATAAAGTGCATGGTGTGGCCGTAGTATTGGCCATTTTAAAGTGAGAACTCCATCCCTGCAGCTTCTATTTTATATATCTCTATATACATGCATAACCACCTGTGTACACACTACTGCTTGTACACACTACTCTATAGATCCTTAGCAATCATAGAGTTGAAGCTTATTTGAAGGTCTTCTAAAGTGGACAGAAAAGCAATTCTTTTAAACCATATAATTCTGTAATTAGTGTGTATTATTAAAGGTCCCAGTGTATGCTATGGTGTAATGCTGCTTGCTGTACAAAAATCTTGTTAGGTCATTTCCCTTAACAAGCAACACTTCTTTAAACTACACTTTAAATGTGCATAAAATTTCAGTACAAGCATTCATTACACAGGACTTGTTTTTCTATATGAAGAGGAAATATATTCTTTTAACAGGTTTGCTTCTCTGTAGCCTACTTGTTTAAGAGGTGTCCCATGGCATTCATTTAGCTACAATGCTTCATCATAAAAACACATGAAAATGGAACCTCTTATTTACAACGAGGCCCTGGAGAGAGAAAACAAAACACAAGGGAACTACCATTAAGAATACTTCTTATCACCGTGGCACAAATAAACATTAAGGGTTGGCATCTCTTGGCAGACTTTGAAAATTAGGAGATGATTGATCAGAAGCATTGTGTGCTGTCTGCAATTTCATTTCCTCAATATTCCCTGCATCTTCCAATTCAGTTGTACATTATTTTTTTATAATGATTAATTAAGATGACTAGTGGGAGTAAGTGACAATTACAAAAACCTAATTAATGAAATGGAGAGGATACAGTTCTTTCAAAATTTATGTAGTTACCTTTTCTTGGAAAAACACTGAAATGCACAGGATCTTACCTTCTCCTAATACATTGGCCTCAGTATTTCATCTCTTGAATCGATGGTCTACATAATTAACACTATGGCAGCCTACACTATGTACTGCTTGGTTTACTTTAACTACGAGCATTCTTCCATTGCTTTAAAGTTGGATTATTCTGTGGTATATCTTGTAGTATAACATGTTTAGG
The DNA here is from genome assembly GCF_965638725.1 of Aptenodytes patagonicus. NCBI lineage: Eukaryota > Metazoa > Chordata > Aves > Sphenisciformes > Spheniscidae > Aptenodytes > Aptenodytes patagonicus. The sequence goes on along the minus strand of NC_134955.1, from coordinate 38,696,733 downwards.
TAAAGTCTAAATTGATATAACTGGTTTTGAAGTGATCCTTGCTGAAGTGGCTCTTCCCAAAGGCTAACCTCAGCCTAGAAAGGACAATCTCTCCAGGCTCCCTCTAGCGTAAATCAGGAGAGATCATTTCCCTTAGAAGAAAGAGCGCAGGAGCTTAAATTTTAAATCGTCTTCTAGAATAACCTGTCTGTCACCATTGACTGGAGGCTGAGGCTAGGGAGAGTAGCAGCAGTATGCTGACTTGCATCGGTATGCTCATTTTAGCGCTTGTGAATATTGCTTCCTTTCTCCTGCCTCCAAGAAGGTAATTAAAAGAAAATGAAACCCTATCTTTATGTAAACTGGCAAACCTACACACACTTATAGGCTTCATAGGATAAGAACTTGGTGCTGACAAAGTTTCACAGTTCAAAATTTAGACCGCGCTACTACAATTGTGTGAATGAGGCTGGGATGATAAAAGATACTCTGAAAGGTCTCATATTTAAACTGAAAAAAGTTTCCCTAAATAACTTCAGCACTTCACTGGACTTCTCCCAAAATTCAATTTATTAACATTTTTTATTATCTTTTTCAATCAACAAATCATTACTACTGAGGCAGCACTGCATAACAAATAGTACTAAGAAAGACTACTCTAAATTTTGGTACTGAGATTTGCATAAACTCATTCTTGAGATCCATAACAGCGTATATATTTCCATTTCAGAAACTGGAAAGTGAAAGCATGACAGCAGACTGTAAAAAATAATGCAGTGGTGAAAAGAAAAATAAAATCTTCTTGTACATCTTCATCCTCTCTCTCCTAAAATAAAAAGGTATCTAGGCAAAAAAAAAGGATTAAGGAAACAAACAGGACAAATCTTGAACATTTTTTGTAAGCAACAAAAAATTATGTAAAAGAATTCCTTGCCTAGGGGCATCCATCACTATTAGAATGGAAAGCACGGGTAAGCCACCTGCCTGTTAAAGCAAACAAAAATGCCAGCTTGTTCCAACTCATTGTTCTATACCGGAATGTAGAAGGAAAGAAAGATTGGCTTTAAATATCATGGTAAGAAGTGAAAAATCAGGTCTTTTCAAAATTTGCACCTCAGTAGGTGTCATGCTGCTTTTAGCCTTTAGCTTATTGTCGTAGAGGATGGAAGCGAGACTGCACTTCACTAGTAAGAGAGAAGCAACAATACACTTTACTGATATAAAACAGTGAGTTAGAGTTCAATGGTAAATGTGAGAGTGATTTAACAAGACTCGATGGTGAGGTACGCTTGATTATTTACTGCATAGAGGACGGGGTCATACAAAACTGTCAGGGAGACCCTCCTGTTGAGCCATGAGGTTCAGAAATGACCCCCTTGCTTTCTAGACTCCTTCTCAAAGAGAAGTCGAGGTGCGGCTGGATCCAAACCTAGTCCCAGACTTGGTCAACGGTTTACATCTAAAGGATTATATATGCGCAATTAATCCTTTATATCACTTAGCTAAGATTTCAACGTTTAGCATGCTGTTAGTCACTTACCGAGGATCTGTCGCGGCAAGGAATCTCTCAACCTCGAGGAGTAACCTTGAGAGGCGTCCCTACTCAAGGGGACATCCCGCTGTGCAGCCCACTGCCATGCAGGAGAGCTCAACGGGCTCTTGGGCTGCTCACTATTTATAGGGGTAAGATGATTGACTCATAGTCATATTTGCATACTGATAACTGTGGTTAGGTGGGCCTATTTCTCACAATAACCAAGGGCTATTGTGTTGTTATCTGGCTCCCGAATCCACTTTGAATGGATGCAGCTATCACTATCAGCATCCATTAACGACCACCCCTGGTAGTTACTGCTTGGAGGGTTACAGGAGTTAAGGATCAGGTTGGGCGGGGGAGCACACTGTCACACTTATCTGGATAGAGACTTGGAAGCAGACTTCAATGCTGGATGACCACTGTTCTTCAGCATAACATCTTGTTAGGAGCTCACTGTCTAATCTCAAAAGCTTTTAATTGGAAGAATTGTGTTGCAAGACACATTTGTAACACTGGTTACAAATGGTGGGTGACAAATGAAAGCAGATGTTCTCTATTTTTTCTCTGGCTGTCCAGCATGGTGTTCAAGTGGCCTGCTCAAGCACACTACCAGATAACCTGGTAGCTGGCTTCCACTATTGTCATGCTTCACGTGTTCCACAAGTCGTCTTCTCTGCTATGCTGTCAAGCTACCTGCAGGTTTAGTGTACACCTTCTAATGCTGCACAGTTATTCCCAGAAGGTATGGCTCAAGTCCAGGAGGCCATGGTAGGAAGAAAAGGTATTAATCAGAAAAAGAGTATCTCTGGTCTGGTGTTCTGCTTCTGCAGTAGTCACAATCTTCTATTAATTCTGTAAAATAACTTTTATAGAATAACCTGTCCATGGGGACCTCTTTCTCAAAATCTGCCATTATGTAGAATTCATTCTGTGAACTCATTCTGAAACCCTTCCACTTCTACATTATCTTCTGTGTATATAGATTATGAATCCCACTAAATTATTGAATTTGACAGTTCCTTGTGAAAATGAGTTTCACAGAGCTTAGTATTTCACTATGTTTAGAAAAAAACTTTTACAAAAATTACTAAACATATAAGTTTAGGAAACAAAACCTCACAGAAGTAATATTTTTAAGGTCTTTTTCAAGTCCTCTTGTTACTGGTATTAAGTAATGTCTGGTATATTTTCTCCATTCTGTTCATTTCTGTACACCTTTGTTTTTACAGAATTTCTTTGTAATATAACAACAAATTCTGAAATGTTTCTTACTTTTTTAGCTTTTAGGAGGGATGGTATCCAGACACAGGTATTCAGCATGAAGCTGTGGCACTGATTTATTTAATGGAGTATTTCCATTACTATTTTTTATCTCTTTTTTAAAAACAGTTCTTCACACATTGCTTGCTTTTTAAAATTCCACTGCATATAGAATGTTTTCAATCAACTATTCAAAATGATTGCACAAAACACTCACTGCTACTTCGGAAACTCACTAAGTGCAGTGCTTGTTACATTTACCAGTATGCTTTACATTTACATTACAGCACCGAACTTCACCTACCATCATATTATCTTTTGAAGCTCTTTTCTAGTGTACTCCACATTTTTTCTTTGTTGTGACGCATCTAAACATTGTGTCAAATGAAAAATTTCCTGCTTCAGTGACCAGTCCTTTCCCCTTTTCATCAGTCCTGAGATATGATTTTAATATTTTAGCATGTTTCAACTGGTCATTACTACTCTTAAAACCATTTTTTATGTATGACAACTCTATTTCTCCACCTACTCACTCTTCTGATTAGTTCATCCTATGAGATTTTAGAGATTAAAAACTCCAAATAAACTCCTTTTTAACCCATTCTCTTTTGAGAAACAGTTTTTCTTCATGGAACTCCGCTTGTTTGTCCATACTCTAACAGGTCCTCTTTGTACTCTAAAATCTGGTGTTTACTTATTATTTTGTTTAATTTTCCTGGTACTCAAAAAGGTGTTGATCTGTATTGCCCTGGATGATTCTTTCTTCAGTTACAGGAGGGAAAAAAGCACAACATCTGCTACCACCTAGTCCTCTGGCATAGAGGCCAGTTTAAATCAAAGACTGTATATTTATGTTAGCAGTTCAACCACTCAATCTTAAATTACTTTGGAATTCCTTCATGTACAGTATCCAGTTCTCATTACTTTTTTTTCTTTAATTTATCAGCTTGTCCCAGTACATTCACTTTTGAAAATTTGAATCTCTGACTGGCCTTAAACTTTTTAAAATAGAAAGGATATTCTTAATATATTCTATTAATTTTTATTAATTTAGAATTTTCAATACTTTGATCCTCCTTAAATGGCTCTGTTCTTCACTTGGCAGATCACCAACTCATAGTTTTAGGTTTGTGGTTTTTTATGCAGGTACTCTTTAGTAAATACAGAATCCGCAGAGAATGTACAAATAACTCTCCAGTTTACATCTATATTCAAACCTTTATTTTGATACAGTTATGTTACTGTGATTCTTAGGATGTTTCTGCTTCTAGGGAAAGCATTATTTACTTTTAGGTGTTTTATGTTAAGAAAGTGAAACAAACAATTAACCTGAATATCAGTCTGGGCTTCCAAAATAAAATCAGCTTGTGTGTTGCAATCCGTAAAGTTCAGTATCCTTTTAATTTTCCAACTGCAATGAATTATATCTTCACCTAACAAAACAAAGGCTTGTCCTGGCAGGCCAATCAATTTTAGATATAAGTGTCTTTGGACAAAAACCGATACGTAGGTTTGTGTAGACACAGCATGGTTTCCTTTTGCCCAAAGGAATTGCAGAAGCTCAGTTTGCGCTTGTGTTTTGGGGCAAAAGGGAGAAAAGCCAGCATGAAAACAGTGTGAGCTATGTTCAAAACCATTGCTCACAGCAGGGAAAAAACAATTGCTTCTTTTCCGGTTTCTGGTGACTGGCCATATGTGCAGATCATAGTACTGTGGTGCAAATCCACAATCCACATTCAACATGGTTTCCTTATGTTATTGCTGGTTTCCAAAAGCCAGGTCAAATTACAGAAATTACCAGATACCGGAGTCCTCTAAGCTATAGCTTGACGTCGAAATGCTGCCTATAATACGTGACATATTAAAACTTCCATCCAGTTGATATTCTCTAGACATAAGTCTAGTGCTGGTTAGTAGCATCAGAAAGATTCAGGAGTTCAGAAGTATCACTAAGCAGTGCTTAGTTTTTAAAGAGACATCATGCAGGACAATGCTGTACAGTGCTTTTACCTCCACATCTTGTTATTGTGGCCTTAGATACGAAGCAGCAATTTTGCATGCTTTGCTTTTCATCTCCATTGTTTGCTACCTAGAGTAAACTAGACAACTCATTCATCATTTCCAGGACAGGTGACAAGGGAGAACAAAGACTGAAACAGGTTTTTTAATATTTGTTTGTAGAGAGATGTTATTGGGATTAACTTCTGTCTTCCAATTTAAATAGGATTTAAAGGATTAGCTTGAATAATAGAAGCATACAGCACATTATAAATACTTATGCTCCATTTAATTAATAGGTTTGGATATGAACATAAGATACATCAAATTATTCCAGAATAGTCTATAATTACATTATTTTTAAATAATAGAAAAGAAACTCATGAGTCATTAATAAGGAGATGACTTTGGAAAAAGGCAAGCTCATTCAGCAAATATAATGTTTTACAAGACACATATTCTATTTATATGTATAGTTAATAACATCTATTATGCAGTCTTCAACTTAGAAGCCTGTGTTTGCTGAGAAAAGTACTTTAAAACAGAGATTTAATTACATGGTGTGAGAGTTCTTTTGGCAACATTGAGAGGGAGAAAGTCATTTGTGTTTTAATGAAATGTTTTGAAAGAGAAATACAACTTCAGTTAAGTACTCCACAAGTTTCAAACAGTAGGAAGAGAACGCAGATTACAGTTTGTTCCTCCTGACATATGTCAGCATAAAAATGACTAAAAAATATGCTATATTTGCCTTGTTATGTAAGATGATTGCACAATTTTCATCTTTATTCTCTGCTTCTTTTTTTTTTTGTGTAACAGAAACAGTAACAGCGTCCTGAAAGTGAGCTGGAGAGAGGAAAAGGATCATTTTAAACAATGCCTACAATGCTCTTTTACACAGATTTTGTTAAATGAAGCAAGTGTAAGAGGAATATATGCAACCTGAGACAAGGATGTAAGGTGCACATATCCATCCGCCTTTTTGCTTTTTGTTAAAAAAATAACATATCCCCCCATAAAGTGTGTTGAGAGCAATAGCTTCTATGTCCCCATCTCAACATTATTTGTATAGTTGTTTTACAGATATGAGGCTGATGTAGTCAGTATGTTGTTATCTTGGCTAAGGTCATCCAAATCTGGGATCCCTAGGTAGTAATACTGTGGTTTGACATTCGAAAATAGCGTGATGGCTGTAATATGAAAGCCTACGGTTAATTTCCTATGGTTAGTCTCCACACAGGATTCTATTCTCTCTTCTGTTGCTCATAGAAGAAATAATAGAAGCACTTTACAGATCGTATTGCAGAGTGCTTCTCATTTCTAGCAATGTGCTCTGCCAGAGTATCACTCTGAGATTTTAAACACCTGTATGAATGCACTTATGGAAGTAAAACTTGTGACAAGTATATTTGGTTTAGCAAAGCAGGACTTTTCTCTATCGACCCACCACACCATCTTTCTTTTACTCTAGATTAGCTTTAATTATCTTAAGGGATGCTGGAATAAGAGGCTTACTGCAAGTCAAGTGGGAGCAATAGCAATATAACTTTTTTTACACTGTCCAAACAGTCTGCTTCAATTCTGTTCTGGCAACACCAGGCGAGCGAGGGAGGGGTTAGTCCAGTTTCCATAACCCTCTTCTCTTTTGAAATTGCAAAGTTGCCACTTAGTGTTAGCTCTGGAGGAAGCATCCATGGAACGGTGAGCTGTGCAGTAGTAAATGAACCAACATCATCAGAAGATTTCATGAAACAGCCAGAACAGATGGAAATAATTTTCAGTCACTACTGATCTATTCTGGCTTTGAACCACTGAGCTAAAAATAGAAGGGCCTTATTTTCTGTAACTATTTAGCCTCCTTTACCCTCCTGTTTCCTTTTTTCTCATTTTTGCCTGTATTTTTATTATGAAGACTATCTCAGTTTAAAATTTAAATTTGATGACTACAGCTGTCAATGAAAGGAGTTGTAAGAGGCTGGGTTACCTTTTTTGTCTTCTTCCACCATTACCTCCTTCTCACTTCCCACACAGGTTACTTTTTCTCTGCTTACCAGATGTTTTTTCCCCTTTCTCTCTGATATCATCCTTGACTGATTTTCTTTCTCTCCTGCCCAGCCCATTTCCTGAGTTGCTTTAAGGTCTTTTCGCTATTCTTTTCTCAACCCCCGCTCCTTGCAGGGATCTTTGCTTACAGGTTGTGTGAGTGGGTCTCGTTTCAGAAAGTATCTTGGAATGTATTTGAGTGCTTTGCTAAATAAGGATGTCTTGGCTGCCACGCCACATGACTCATTTCATTATTCAGCAGCTGACCTTTTATTGAGTGTTTTAACATCTAAAACAAGTCTTAGCATAAATAGGGAGGTAAACCAATTAAACTATGTACCCTGATTTCATCCTGCTCCTTATTTTTCGTTCATTTTGGACTCATTGTTTTGGGCTGGATCTTGAGAGGAATATATTGCAAAGCGATTTATGTGACCACATCAGTTTTAAATTTTTTTATTGAGAGCTTTTAAATGGTTTTAAACTAAGAATCTCAATTTTAAATTCATAGGAGTGGATCACTGAATGTAGTCGAACAAACCTGTATGCAATAGCTATTGAATGCCAGATGTGTATGCAATTGTGTGCTATTAATTTCACTAAGAGTTCATTAGCTGTTCAATCTTCATTTCAACATGGCACTCGATAAAATGCTGTGGAAAAATGCGAGACTGTGTGAGCATGCACCGATGCGCACATGTGCACACACACACATGCACGCATGCACACGCGCAAAGTACCCGTTCTGCATTTCCAGTATCTCATTGATTCTAAAATCTCCCCAGCATGCATTTTTGCATTAAGAACTAAATACCTTTTGAAATTTCTTGGATTTAGGTAGAAGAAATATAGTTTAAAACTATAAGTAGGTGGTTGGGGCATTCCCGTCTACTTCAAATATAGGCTGAAAAGTGGAGAGTGGATGGGAGACAAATTCTCTGCTGGAAAAAAAACCTACTATGCTGTTGCCAAGTTTTAACCCAGAGGGAATTTCTAGCCCTAAGTTATAAATTCCAGAAAATAGGGGCCTATAATACAAACACCGACAGAACCTTAACTATAGCATTGCTAAAGGCAACGCTGCAATAAAATGGAATGACCTGTGAGATAAAATGTTTAATCTTTTGAGTGAGATGTGGCCTAATAACTCAGAAGTAGAGATGGGAGATGATTCAGGCTCTTCTTTGCAGCCTCTTATATGCCCCTTATGAAATTCACTGTCACTCTCAGCTGCTTTTCCCTTTCAGGCTGAGTCTTGTTTCACTCCATAGCCAAATGGACTAGAAGGGTCATAAAGAACCAATTTATGGCCCCTAACTTTTCAGCAAAAACTATTTTTCAAAATGTAAATTAATGGCAACAGAAGCGGAAGGATCAGGAAAAACACCTTTGCACATGACAAGCATAATAGAAAGAGAGAAATGGGTGGTACAGATGTGGTTTTGAGTCTTTTTTCTATTTCTCACCAGTGTCTTTCCAAGAGAGTAAATCAGCATTTGAACCTTCCTTTGTTTCACGGAAAACAGTTTTGTGAAACTCTTTCTTCTCAAAATCAAAGTCTAAATATTGTTCTTGTGTTTAATTTTTATATCACGGGAGGGGTAAATAAAACCCCTGCTTATTAGAAGATGGACTCACACAGTTTTTTGAATTACATGATTGATATTAATTTTATATGACATATTTTCCTGTGCTAGCAAGTGGAACTGGGCATAATGACCTAGGAGTTCTCTTTAAATGCTACAGCACATCAAATAAAGAAAGATGTAATCACTAGGCCCATAGCTATTTCTCTCTGGTCAAAAATCTCAGATTAGTTAGAATTCCACTTATTCAAACAGTGCCCTAAGCCAGGAGAAGGGAATGCCACCATCACTACAGAGGCAGATCCAGGTTTCTTTCTGCAGATTTTTTATTTTAATTTTTTTTGCTGTCCTAGAAGCAGAAAAAAAAGACCTACTCTGTCTTGGTTGCTTCTTATTCACTGAATGCTTCTACCTGAAGATTCTGGTTTAAAAGTAAGGTTATATGAAAGTAAATTCTTTGAAAGTCTGTGGGTAATTTTTTAGCCTGGTACATAAGGAATTAGACACGTCCCATTAAAAACAGCTGGAATTATGCATGTAATTCCTTGCATACCACGCAGAAAATTTACCCTGAGCCTCTAGCCACTTCTGTTTCCCAAACTTTCCTAAGGCTAAAATCACTACGAAGAACATCTGGGATCTGTTCTTTGGGGATTTCTATTTTATTCTATCAATAATTTCCCTCGTTTTAACACATGAAAATTGTAATTAGATATTCCCATATTAGGCATATAGGAACATCCATTGCAGATGATGCTCCCAGGAAAATCTGGTTTGTGAATCTCCTGTGCTTGCCACTATTATACCTGTCATTTCTGATTCAGTAGCATTTTGCACCTGTCAGTCATAGCTAAATGAGGCACTATATACTGAGGATGCATTTGCTTGCTGTCCCAATGCCTACACTTTGTTGGGATTGCACTGGACTCTGCAGGGGTGACTTACAAACATGGTCCCAAATATTTAAGGCAACAAAAAATCACCCAGTGGTATCTTTAAATGTGCAATAGAGTGAGGCTAAAGAGGTTAAAAAATAAAGAGTATTTTCAGGATTTCATATTAACCACAAAGAATAAATAAAAAAAATTTTAAAAAAGAGAATAAAAAAATGGAGGACTCACTAGTATTCAGTAAGAGTTCCTAAATATATATCTACATAAAAGTATATTTTGTTATATGTATTTTACATATATACATCTATATGCCTACATGCAAATATATATGCATATATGTAAAGATATATGTGTATATTTTTGCAGGTGACTGAGGCAAGCTCAGAATGAGCAACTTGGCCTTAAACATTTTATTATGATTAAATTATCTATAGGTAAGCTAACTAAAGCATGCAGAGATCATCTACAGTTGTACAGTTCAGCATTTTTATCTGTTCTACCACGCTTCCTCGGCTGAGGGAAATACATTATGCCAGCCCATTCCTTAAAACAACAAGCTTGCTTCTTGTTAATTTGGTCAGGTAAATATTGGCTCCACCAGTTCAAAAGCATCCTTTGACCACTTTTTGATTCAGCTTATTTGGGTGGAGCAGCATTATGGAGGTTTATATGCCCTTTCCTATGGCATGTGGCCAGTACAATGATTACAGAGTTACCTTCTGACTTTATAAATTGGAATTAGTTAATTATTGTAAAATTGTAATTTCACCTAATTATATATGTCTGTATGTCTCACTAAGTTAGCCTGTTGAAAATATAAAAACTCTACTTTGATAACTTTTTCTGAACCCCTTTACTATAACTAGTCTGTAATTTACTCCTATTAGAGATTGCTTTAATCCTATTATGCTAATTTTTTCTCCTACTTTGCTAGAAAACTCTACTGGACAATATGTAAGTGGAAGGAGCCCAGTTTTTACCCTAAGCTCATGCAGAAAAATGGAACTGGTTCTTGTTACACATAAGCAAAAGTAAAACCTTAGATGTCTGGAAAGGGACTTTTTTCTAAAGAGAACAGACAGCACTGCAGTCGAATGTATGCTAAGGTTTGCTATTCCCTGGAATTTGCATAAGATAGTTTCCAGTGTTGAAATGATGATTTAAAAGAAGTGGATGCACCTAGTTTGGTCAGTATTCTGTTTCCTTGCTTTCTGTACTTAAAAAAAAATATAATTCCAAAAGCCAGTTCTAATCAATGTCAGTGTGTTTATTTCTCAGTTATACAGACCAGTGTGCTATTCAGCTCTGCAGATCTGATTGAAAGTGATTTCTGATTTTACCTGATGCAAAGGCAGAAATACATAATTTATTTGCTTTCAGATTACGGCTTTCAGATCAGTTGTTGCTTTCGATGTTTTGCTTTGCCTCTTGCTTTCACAGAAAAAAATTACATCTTTTGAATTACTATTTTAAAAGTATTCAAAAATTATATTAAAAATTATATAAAAAATGGTATCATAGTTGACCTTGCAATAAAATTTAATCATTTAAAATGTAGAGAGTTTGCATTGATAGTCATCTAATCTAAAAATGTCATTGTTGTCTGGAATAAGATTGGGTGTTTTTGGTCAATCAACTTTAAGTTATCACACCTGAACCTCAAAGTTCACCTCCAGTACTGATATTCTATCCAAGTTCTCTCAAAGTGTTGTACAGGTAAGTATAACATGCATACATATTGGTGCTATGTGGAAGGAGATTATTCATATTGACTTCTATGTCCAGTGATACTTTTTTGGACATGAGTGAAAATATGTGACTCTGCAATTAATATAGAAAAATATTGAACTATGGAAATAGATCACAACCATGACAGTCACAGCAGAAAAGCTTGTAAATATACTTTGTAAAATTCCTGTGTTCAGCAAAGAGCTTGTGCAAATATATCTCAATAAATTCTCTATTTCAGAAAGCAGTTTTTATTAAGGTTATGTGGAGTCTTCTGAAATGAACTTTGTGTGTGTGTGTGTGTTACACAGACAGGTTTTTGTATGAGCTTTGGCGTATCGCATGTGGCAGGCTGCTGAAACATGAATAAAGACAGTAGGAAAAAGGCAATGCTCATCCTGCTGGTAATCAGGGGAAGGGATTGCTGCAGACTTCCCTTGTGCCAAATCTCAAGGTTCGCCCAGAAGCTCCCAAGATAATTTCTCAGCCCCTAGATTTTCATGTTGAATTATCTGTCTTGTTTGCTAAATGAACCTACTTCTTATTTTATTTAAACCACATGAGGTAGGTGTATTTGACTTCCTAGTAGGGTATACAATATTTAGTAATTTCAGTATGCACAATTGTGAAAAGGTGAAGCATATTTTGTGAACATAATTTGGGGGTAATTTTAAATGGCATACCTTTTTCTCCAACTCCTTTCCACAGCCTGAAGCTGGAAACATAAAGTGCAGCTCATACGCTTTTTACAATTTACTCCTGAGAAACACTGACCACAAAAGTCAGTAAACATTCATCATGAGCTTTAGGCTACTTTCCTTGGATTTGGCCTCAGGCTAAGCTGAGGGCTAAAAACATTTCGTGAGGGGGTTACAGTTTTAAGAAAAATAAATATATTGCTAGTACAGCATGGTTACTCAGCTTGGTCTCATGCTGGAAAATTTCCTTCTCTCAACAAACACAGAATTTTGTGTTAGCCGTCTGTCACATTATAACTGATACTGTGGTTGTAAATCACCAATATGCTAATCAACATAGCTGTTGTGACCTAGTTACCACATATTTCTGCCAGAGCTTCCCATAACATGTCACATTGAATCCACTCTGAGAAGTACAAACCAAATCTACTTCAACCCATTTAGCACAAAGATTCTGGGGAAGAAAAAAAAAAAAGAGGAGCACAGCAAAGCAAAAAAGCTAAGTCGAGTTCTCTTGTTAATCCTGGGCTTCTGTGACACAAAGCCATGTTTGCCACCACATACTGCCATAAGCGATGACATGATTTCTCATGAAAAGGGCTACAAACAGAGAGGAGAGGGCCCCCATCCAATACCATTTCCTATATCACAGGGAAAACCTGAAAGGTTCCTCACTAAATGGTTGGTTGTCTTAGTGTGGTTACTGATCTCTTTAAGCTAAACAATGCTTACAATAAAAGGATTGTTTTTTAAAAATTGATTGCATTTTTAACCTTCCATCTTCCTTGTAATTTTTGTTTGGTATTCAACCCTATCTGAGGAAGGTCTTTCTACTTGAATGAAATAAAAACACATGGGAAGGAATGATGTGAAAATATATTCTTTAAACTTTTCTAGAGATTTTATTAATGTATACATAATGTATTTTAATTGTTCTGGGGGGAGCTTAGGTTTGCTTGTTTGTTTTTAAGTCTAATATATTTTGGTTTCATAATGTATCATTAATACAGGAAAATAATATGCTATGGAATATATCCATTGAGATTCATTTTACTGTTAATATTCGGTTTAGACAGTAACATCAGTACAGCGATCCTACAGCATGAGGAAAAGGAGCTAAACCAGATTATAACACCAAGTGTTACATCAGGTCATCTAACTGATTTTACGGGTGACCCTCACATTGTATCAATTTTGAATCACTGTCTAGGATATTACAGATGTCTAGGACAGAAAAATATTCTCCTAGATGAGATGCAATGCAAGAACTTGAAAGTTTCTATCTGCAGTGAAGATTTCCTAGCACATTTTTACAGGAAATGCCTTTAAACCTGCTGCCCTATACAAATTCTAGCCTAGAGAGCTACAGCCTCCCTCCCTGAGTTCTCTGTGAGTTTCCACTGTACACACGTGTAAGAAGAGCAAATTAGAATGTACTTAGACAAATTTTTATAGAATTGGAAATGCTGTTATTGGGTGAAGATTGAAAAAGAGTACCTGAAAATATTAATTACAATAACAGCTTAAAGCTCACTATCTCTTGAAAAAGAGAACTAACTGATGCACGGTTCCTCTCCAAGTCATTTCTTTGGCCCTGATGGTAGTCCTCAGTGTTGTGGGGTCAAATACTGTTTTCCACTGCAGACATGAGACTTCTACTGAAAAGAAAGAGAGATTCACTTAGGCAGCCAAAAGCATAACTTGTCTCTCTGTCTCAAATGGAGTGCTTTAAACTACACTGCAATAATCACAGATGCTCTGCTCTTGGCAGAATGAGAAAAGCTTGATACAGATTCACAAAATAGCTCCATTAGGTAAAGACGCCATCAGTCTTTATTACCACTATTATCTTAAAGCAAATTTCACATAACACAATATGGAATTAAACTTACGAAAAGGCTGAGGAGGAAGCTATGAATTAATATCAAATGACTACGTACTGTGGCCCAGTGAGCTTAATCCTAATCAACACCAAAGCAAAAAATAGGAATCAAAGATGTAGAGCACCATAGTAATTTGTTCCTGTGTTGACCAGAGCAGCAAAAATAAGGGTCTATCATGTCAGCATCTGCTAGTGAGTATAAATGCCTGTAAGGATAGGTTATAGTTGACATTTGTTCAAAGTAGCTTTTCTTACGGAAACAGTTTAATATTTCAACTTTGTCCTCCCAGCTTCATTTAATCTCACAGGTTATGTCCAACTTCATCATACTTTTTTGTCTTCTTTTTAACGACAAAACTGTATGGTATATTTTTTTTCAAAAACTAGCTAATTTTACAGGTAAAGAAAATTGCTATTTTTTAGAAAGACCAATTCCTTCACTGCAATGATCCTTATCACAAGATAAATTCCCATAAGGCCTAATAGAATTTTCTAGGATTTTCTGAACTATGGGACACTTGCCTGTCTTACCCTATTTTCTGAAAAGCACAGTAGCACGCCTTGTATCTGGTCTGATGGGGAAGGGAAGATCCTCTGAAAATGGAGGCAATACAAAACAATTTGTGAAACACTGCCTTAGGATTGCATCACTTTCAGTTGCTGTTACAGAATCTCTAATAATGAAATGAAGTCATTGTAAGAACATAAACCCTCCTTCAGGATTTTGAACCCTAACTAACATTTATATATTTTTTTTTTAATTCATTGATTTAAAACAGGGAAAAATAATAAACAATTTTTTTCCTGAAAACAACAAAATTTCACTTACAAACTCAAATGCCTTGCCTAGGAGAAAACATCAGAAGAAAAAGAATCCGCATTCTATTAAAAGTCTTCTCACAAATCCTACCTTTTCTTTCTCTGTACCTCTGAAAGCTTCTATAATGGTAGTATGATCAAAAGAAGCAAGTTTGGATACTTTAAATTGTTTTCTACTTATAGCCCAAACGATGTGCCAACATCTTGGAAGCGTTAGTCCTCCGTCACAGGAAACTTTCATAAAGAGGAAGAAATATAGTTTGGCCTGAACATATCGGAATACCTTCCACTGTTCTACATCAACTACTGTTTCCAGTTACACCCTGGCTGTGTGCTAACCAAGTCATAACTATTTAAGCAGTTTTTATTGCTGAATTTCCACTCACGAAAAATGAAGTGGAGCAAATTTAAAGTGGTGGTATTAACAGGTGAACTTCCATAAGTGTAAATGGTGCAGAGTTGATTACACTAGGAAAGGATGCAAGGACCCGAGGAATAGGTTATAGTACTTGCATTGCAGAGTCCAGTAATGACTGAAAATTTTCTGACATAAAGAAAAAGCCTTTGAATAAATTCAAATGGAGGGCAGTGAAGAACATACCTGTGGGGATCTGTCACACACTCTATGTTTTGAGCACTGTACAATTACTGCACCTAGTCATACCAAAGTTCATATTCAGGGTTCTTGAGTCTGTGTACGTGATAGAGTACCATTACTTTCAGGGGAAAACAGCTCTAATTCTATCTAGATTGCTCAGAGTCTTACTAGAGATATTGTACAACATAATACCTCTGAGCCTCAGGATATGATTTTACACATTCCTAGTGTGTTACCTAACTCCATTACTAAGAATGCACTCTGGCAATCTTCTTTTGAGGATGAACAAATATTACAGGGAACATGCTACATGCCAGACAAACAGCCTTAGCTTAAAGTCCTGCCAGATGCATATGTTGCCTTTTATGGATTTGAAATGCATTTCAAATCCACAGCAACATATTGCAATCTCATGATGTGCCGATGATCCTATTAACACATCCAAAAAGACCTTGGGAAAAAGGTAACCATGGTTTGGACAACATAATAATTACCACTATGTCTTGCCAACACTAAAGTTACCAAGAGTGACTGAGATAGACAAGTTAGGGATTGCAGAGTCTTAAAATACTACATTTGAAAAGCTTCACTGTACTTTCCAAAATTCAGACCTTCAGTAGGAATAATGAAGAGATTAATAAAAAGGATAACCAGATAGTTTCTCCAGGTAATAAATTATAAACAAAAATGTGTATTTGCATACCAAAAATGGTATAGGGATACAAACCTTGAATGTCTTTGGCTTAACTGAATTTGAATCTTCCAGTGGCTTATTTTTGTTTGCTTTGTTTTTTGAAAATGAAAAAGGCAGGTAGAAGGGCAACAAAACCTTTATCCAAACCTTTCTAAGTGATATAGTTTCAGCCACATCCCTAAGATAAACCCCTTATGTGACAAGTGTGAAAGTCTTCATAGGAGTTAGTGTAGCATCCTGAGGTTCATGAAAATAAGATATTTTGTGTACATCCCATACAAAACTGAACCCTTAAATATGAACAGAAAACTGTGAACTTCATACTTTCCAATCAAAAAATCAACTTTAATAAACTCTGATATAAATAAAGGGAAATCAGCAAAGTACCATTTTATAGAGCATCAGCTGGGTCATACTTGGTATGGAGAACAAGAACATATTTGAAATGTTGGATTAGTATGACCGTAGGACAGCCCTATATGCGAAGTGCTTTCAGTACAGACAATCTAGCCCAGGATACTGAAATCTTCTGTCTTAAATCTGTGGCAGCCTGTTTGGCAAACCCAGCCCAGAGCTGCAACTCCTGGAAACCTGCAAAACATGACAATCACAGTTGTCATTGACTAAAACCATGGCAGGGATCTTGCTCACAATTCAACAGTGTAGATGATTGCTGAACAATGCCCATGCATCTGCCCCAGCCTTGTTTAGTTTATTAGTATATATAAGCTTATTATATTAGTATATTAGTTTATAATTTTATATATATATATATATATATATAGCCTCAGAGACTTCAGGGTTTCCAAAGCCTTCAGTCTAGAAGTGCTGACTCAAGTCAGAGCTGTACAGACTTTCATTTTTCTTGATTTGTATCAGGGAATTTGGTAACAGTGAAGTCAAAAGTGTCTGGCCAATCTGAGTGATAGTTTCTGTCCCAAGAGCTCAGACCCTCGACCCAGAATGTCCTGGGATAAAAAGTGACCAATAACCATGGACTATAAACTTGCCTGTGCTCCTCACCCCAAGGAGTTCTAAGAGCCCTAGCGTGGGTGCTCTTATTTCTCACCAAGCCCTGGCTCCCAGCAGTGGAAATAGGAACTCAGTTCACCAGTTGTCAAACTGATTAGCTTCTACTTATTTTTTCTTTTTTCAGAAAAAAAAAAAACCACCCCCCCCAACCCCCCCCCCCAAAAAAAAAAAAAAAAAAATCATAGAATCATAGAATCATTGAGGTTGGAAAAGACCTCTAAGATCATCGAGTCCAACCATCAACCCAACACCACCATGCCCACTAAACCATGTCCCTAAGCGCCTCATCTACACGTCTTTTAAATACCTCCAGGGATGGGGACTCCACCACTTCCCTGGGCAGCCTGTTCCAATGTTTCACCACTCTTTCAGGAAAGAAATTTTTCCTTACATCCAATCTAAACCTCCCCTGCCGCAACTTGAGGCCATTTCCTCTTGTCCTATCACTTGTTACTTCGGAGAAAAGACCAACACCCACCTCGCTACAACCTCCTTTCAGGGAGTTGTAGAGAGCGATGAGGTCTCCCCTCAGCCTCCTTTTCTCCAGGCTAAACAGTCCCAGTTCCCTCAGCCGCTCCTCAGAAGACTTGTTCTCCAGACCCCTCACCAGCCTCGTTGCCCTTCTCTGGACACACTCCAGCACCTCGACGTCCTTCTTGTAGTGAGGGGCCCAAAACTGAACACAGTATTCGAGGTGCGGCCTCACCAGGGCCGAGTACAGGGGCACGATCATTTCCCTACTCCTGCTGGCCACACTATTTCTGATACAGGCCAGGATGCCATTGGCCTTCTTGGCTGCCTGGGCACACTGCTGGCTCATGTTCAGCCGGCTGTCGACCAACACCCCCAGGTCCTTCTCTGCTGGGCAGCTTTCCAGCCACTCTTCCCCAAGCCTGTAGCGCTGCATGGGGTTGTTGTGGCCAAAGTGCAGGACCCGGCACTTGGCCTTGTTGAACCTCATACAGTTGGCCTGGGCCCATCGATCCAGCCTGTCCAGGTCCCTCTGCAGAGCCTTCCTACCCTCGAGCAGATCAACACTCCCGCCCAGCTTGGTGTCGTCTGCAAACTTACTGAGGGTGCACTCAATCCCCTCGTCCAGATCTTTGATAAAGATATTAAACAAGACCGGCCCCAGTACTGAGCCCTGGGGAACACCGCTCGTGACCGGCCGCCAACTGGATGTAACTCCATTCACCACAACTCTCTGGGCCCGGCTGTCCAGCCAGTTTTTGACCCAGCGCAGAGTCCACCTGTCTAAGCCGTGAGCCGCCAGCTTCTCGAGGAGAATGCTGTGTGAGACAGTGTCAAAGGCCTTGCTGAAGTCCAGGTAGACCACATCCACAGCCTTTCCCTCATCCACTAGGCGGGTCACCTGGTCATAGAAGAAGATCAGGTTGGTCAAGCAGGACCTGCCTTTCATGAATCCGTGCTGGCTAGGCCTGATCCCCTGGTTGTCCCGCTCATGCCTTGTGAGCGCCCTCAAGATGAACCGCTCCATAATCTTCCCCGGCATCGAGGTCAGGCTGACAGGCCTGTAGTTCCCCGGATCCTCCTTCCGGCCCTTCTTGTGGATGGGCGTCACATTGGCAAGCCTCCAGTCATCCGGGACCTCCCCCATTAACCAGGACTGCTGATAAATGATGGAGAGCGGCTTGGCGAGCACCTCCGCCAGCTCCCTCAGCACTCTCGGGTGGATCCCATCCGGCCCCATAGACTTGTGAGCATCCAGGTGGCGTAGCAGGTCATTGACTGCTTCCTCTTGGATTACGGGGGGTTCATCCTGCTCGCCGTCCCTGTCTTCCAGCTCAGGGGGCCGAGTACCCTGAGGATAACTGGTCTGCCTGTTAAAGACTGAGGCAAAGAAGGCATTGAGTACCTCAGCCTTTTCCTCATCCTTAGTGACAATGTTCCCCCCTGCATCCAATAAAGGATGGAGATTCTCCTTGGCTCTCTTCTTGTCATTAATATATTTGTAAAAACTTTTTTTGTTGTCTTTAACGACAGCGGCCAGATTGCGTTCTAGCTGGGCTTTTGCCTTTCTCATTTCTTCTCTGCACGACCTAACGAGATCCCTGTACTCTTCTTGAGTCGCCTGCCCCTTCTTCCACAAGTGGTAAACTCTCCTTTTTTTCCTGAGTCCCAGCAAGAGCTCCCCGTTCAGCCAGGCCGGTCATCTTCCCCGCCCATTCTTCTTACGGCGTACAGGGACAGCCTGCTCCTGCACCTTTAAGACTTCCTTCTTGAAGATCGTCCAGCCTTCCTGGACCCCTTTGCCCTTCAGGACCGTCTCCCACGGGACTCTCTCAACCAGCGTCCTGAACAGGCCAAAGTCCGCCCTCCGGAAGTCCATGGTTGTGGTTTTGCTGACCCCCCTCCTTACTTCACCAAGAAGCGAGAATTCTATCATTTCATGGTCGCTAAGCCCAAGACGGCCTCCGACCACCACATCTCCCACCAGTCCTTCTCTGCTAGTAAACAGCAGGTCGAGCGAGGCACCTCCCCTGGTAGGCTCACTTACCAGCTGTGTCAGGAAGTTGTCTTCCACACACTCCAGGAACCTCCTAGACTGCTTCCTCTCTGCCGTGTTGTATTTCCAGCAGATGTCCGGGAAGTTGAAGTCCCCCACGAGAACAAGGGCTAGCGATTGAGAGACTTCTGCCAGCCGCTTATAGAACGCTTCATCCACCCCTTCATCCTGGTTGGGTGGTCTATAACAGACTCCCAGCAGGATATCTGCCTCGTTGGCCTTCCCCCTCATCCTTACCCATAGACACTCAACCGTACCATCATCACAATCGTTGAGCTCTATACAATCAAAACACTCCCTAACATACAGGGCCACCCCACCGCCTCTCCTTCCTCGCCTGTCCCTTCTGAAGAGTCTATAGCCATCCATTGCAGCACTCCAGTCATGAGAGTCACCCCACCATGTTTCTGTGATGGCAACTAAGTCATATCTCTCCCGCTGCACAATGGCTTCCAGCTCCTCCTGCTTGCCGCCCATGCTGCGTGCATTGGTGTAGATGCACTTGAGCTGGGCTATCGATTTCACCCCGGGCATCGGCACGCCACCCCTCGGCTCATCTCTAGCGAGCCTGGTTTTATCCCCTTCCCCCTTCGAACCTAGTTTAAAGCCCTCTCAATGAGCCCTGCCAATTCATGAGCCATGATCCTTTTTCCCTTGTGAGACAGCTGGACTCCGTCTGTCACCAGCAGGCCCGGTGCCATGTAAACCTCCCCATGATCAAAAAAGCCAAAATTCCTCTGATGGCACCAGCCCCTGAGCCACGCGTTGATCAGGTGTGTTTTCCTGCTCCTTTCAGTATCCTTCCCTGCCACTGTAGGGATAGAGGAAAACACTACCTGTGCTCCCGATCCTTGAACCAGTCGCCCCAGTGCCCTGAAGTCCCTTTTGATCGCTGCAGGACTTCTCTCTGCAACCTCATCACTGCCAGCCTGTATAACCAGCAGCGGGTAGTAATCAGAAGGCCGTACCAAACCAGGGAGCTTCCTAGTGATGTCTCTGACCCGGGCCCCAGGGAGGCAGCAGACTTCCCTGTGGGACGGGTCCGGTCGGCATATCGGGCCCTCTGTTCCCCTCAGAAGGGAATCGCCTATGACAATTACCCTCCTTTTTTTCTTAGCAGCGGCAGTCATAATGCGTGGGGCTGACTGCCTCACCCTAGGCGACCCCCCGGATGGACCTTCGTCTACATCCTCGCTTGCCTCGCCCTCAAGTTCCAGGGCCCCATATCTGTTGTGTAAAGGCAACCGGGAAGGTGAGGGAGGCCGGGCGGGGGTTTGCCTGGCACACCGAGCAGGGACCCGTTTCCATCCCCCCCCGTCGCTTAGGTCCCCTCTTTCTACCTGGTGGCAAGAAGGCAGGGGATCTTCTGCTTCTCGCGGAGCCTCCTTCTGCTGCCTCTGCCTCAGGGACGGTAGGGTGCGGCTCCACCAATCTATCTCCCTCTCACACTCCCGGATACTCCTCAACCTTTCCACCTCCTCCTTCAGCTCTGCCACCAGGCCGAGCAGATCATCCACCTGGTCACACTGCACACAGGTGGTGTCTCCGCTGCCCTCCGGCACAGCTGACAGGCTCAGGCACTCCCTGCAGCCAGAGACCTGGACAGCTGTATGCTTGCGTGTGAGCTCTGTCTGTGTCGCCACATTCCTTCTGGCGACGGCTTTCGGCCGAGTGGAAACCATAGCCGGTCCTCTTCTTGGAAGCCTACGATTACCAATTGAGTTGGCCTCTGGAGCCGGGAACGGGGCTGCGCCTTGCCCGCTCGCCTTCCCTGCGCGAACATAAAGCAGCTCTTCCTTGCATATGTTGTGCTAGCTCACTTCTTAGGATGAAATACATTTGTTTCTCCTGACTGAAAATGAATGTGGGAATCTCTAATCATGAAAGATAAAACATTTTCAAAAGGTTGATGCAAGCCTGGGCAGCTAGCAAGAACCCAGTTTTAATGCAGCATGGTAATATTAGCCAGATCGCCACAACAAGAAATTTGGATCTGTGTTTAGATGTGAAGAATAGCTGTATTTAAACCCAGAGCTCTTACAAAGAAAGGATGCACCTCTGTTCAGAGATGGATCCAATCTACCCAAAGACTTTGTTCACAACAGTGATTTTGGCTTGTGCTCAGCACCACACATATATTTACATTTAACACATCAGTGAGTCACAAAAGGACTTCTTAAATCACAGCACCATAATCCTCATCAGTTTCGACTGACAAACCACCCCACCACCACAAAATGACTGTTTCTAATGAGAGATAGCATGATAATTATTTAACTGCAGTAGTTATTTAACTACTCTTTTGTTAGCACATTCCTCCATTTAACCACTTGCACTCTCTCTGGGTCAAATTCTGCACTCCTTAATTGAGAGAAACTTATTATTATATTAACACCAATATATCTTTTGTGGGCAGTGGATTGAGTTATGTATTCTATCTGTATAAGGAATGGTGATAGCTGTCTTCTGCCTTTCATTGGCTTTAAATGCAAGACATTTCTGAAACTTTCTTCAGCTTGGTACTACCTTAATCTCAGATATATCTCCAAAGATACGAGTCTTTTCCTATCACTTGACTGCAAACAACCCCTTTTTTCATGGAACATAAACACCACAGACTACATTGATTTGTCCTTGAATTACACTACAGACATGTATGTGAAAAGAATCAGAATTTGTGAAACCAAATAGTGGTTAAGGAATGGCTGTGAGGAGGTGGTAGTGTTTTCAGGTGCAGTAGATATAGCAGCAGGAAATGTGATTCAGAATAATTTGAAATGTCTTTCAGAAGCTACAGATAATTTACACACCCTCTTTATTACACCAGAACCCTCATATATATGTATATATCAGGTTTATATATACTGTCACGTTTATGATACGTGTATTGTGGAAAACACAAAACTTTGTTCACTAGTAGAAGTTTCATCCTGTTCCGGTCGACCTGTTTGTTACTGAAAGTGCATTTTTTTCATTAAGTTATCCAGAAATGGTCAGGTAGAAGTCTACTTTGAGGTTGGATAGTTCACCGGTTTCCTTTAAGTTCTTATCAACCATCTATAACCAGAATAAAGCACACTTACTGCAGTGAGTGAACGGTATTGAATTTCACTGTGCCACTGCACAGAATTCTAATACATTCAAGGTACCTCAGCAAAAAGTCTCTGAGATCCTGTTACCATGCTTTGCTGTAATAATTAGATAAACTTTTATAAATAGTGAATAAGGAAAACATTACTAAATTTATATTGTCAGGGACTGTTTATTTTATTTTTGTTCCTTGCAATCAAGCAGAAGACATTTAGAAAGTTTACATTCCAAGTACCGTATTAGTCATTACCAATTTGTTTGGGGTTTTTTTCCCAAACTTGTCTGCATACAACCTTCACTGAAGTAGTTAAAATGAAGCTGGGAGAACATATCAGGAGAACTGTTGTTGTATGTTTCCCATGATCACATCCACTTCTGTCAAAATGTACTCTTTGCCACTGTTTCAGACTTGGTACTAGGCTAGGGGGACCATTGAGCTGATGAAATACACTATACCTAGCTTTCATTTAGCCATGCAAAAGATGTAACCCTCAGAAATACTTCCTGCCTTTCTAATGTATCTCAATAGCTTTGTGGAAGGCTGGGAGACATTCCTTAGGACAAAGGAGCTGTGCCACTAACTCCTAGTTTGACCAAAAGTTTTATAGAATTTGGTCCTTATCTCCACTATCTGAAGATAATACACTAATAATTATAGATACTTTTTTTAAAGGCAAGTTTCTAGATATAGAAAATTACTAAAACCAAACTGAATAAATACACACTAAACCGTCAGATATCAGACATGAGGTGCCTAAAGTTGCTTCCAAAGCAGCAATATTGGACGGTTGGACTCGATGATCTTAGAGGTCTTTTCCAACCTTAATGATTCTATGATTCTATGATTCTGTGAATATAAGGGAGAGACCAATGGGAACTAAGCTAAATAAATCCTCCATCTGAAAGTGGATTCTGCAGTTAAAAGGACAGTAACAATTAAAACAATGAATATTGTAGGGTACTACTTCAAAAGTACTGGATATGTATCCTTGGTTAGCAGTAAAAAATGAAGAAGAAATTAGAGATGAGATGCATGCAGAAGTTCGTGGTCAATTTAAGTACAACGCTATGTTAAAGGATAAAATTAACTTCTGAGTGATCACATTACAGTGCAATGCATTATAATGAAACTAAAGCAAAGCAACAGATGTCTGTAATGAAAAAGACTAGGGAACATAAAAACATTGTGAGGTTTTTCTAAGGATTTAGGAAGATTTTAAAATATGTTTTCTTGTATCAGCAAAGAAACAATCCTCATCTTTGGAACCATCAGTCTTGTCTGTGTGTTTCATAGTATCAAACATCTTCAACTTTAATAGTGACTCTTTGTTGTACGAAGAATTCTGTACAGATAATGATTTCTTCAAATGTATTTATTACTTTATGAACTTTATGAAGTTTCTTTTATTTCAAAAGGTTATCAAAGGTAGCTCTATTCAAACTGAAATGCTGTTCATGCTGGGTATGTGTACCTGGTTGCATAAGTCACGTGGTATTGTTTATACTCCTGAACAGGTGATTCCCTAATTACTAATCAAAATCATACTTCTGCATTTAGAAATTACTTTTTGTAAACAGGAATGTTTCATCACACTTTTCATTAGTCTTTTCATTAGACTTCCTGCAATTTACATCTGTCAGTTGAATACTGAGGGAGAAATAAAACAAAAATGGAAATCAGCTTGACCAAAGCTAGTTTATTTTTAAATTTGAATATTTGTGGGAGCAGCTTTTTCCCATTTCTGGTAGTTATGTTGGAAAAAATATTGCTTTTTTGCTTTGTAACACTCCAGGGAATATGTCAAACTTTGACTTACACATCATAAGCATGTTCAGATTTTTGGTTTTGCAATTGAGACCAGCTTTAAATGAAGTGAAATTTCAAGAAAATTGATCTGACAGATAGATTTAAGGACCACCTTTTTAAGTATTTACCAATAAAATCCAGAAGAAGAAGAAAGAACAGAATATTCTACTTTAATTACTAATTTGGTATAATGCACTTTTATAAAGATTATGTAGCAGGAAGCTTTTGCAGCTTCCCCTGTTGGAAGGAAAAGAACTTGTAGGAGAAAATGCAGAGGTTAAATCATAAAATTACTTTTATCATCACAAGCATAAGGTTCTGATAGAGGAAAAAAAACAGGCATATAACATTTTCTAAAAAAACAGCAAAGCAATACAATTTCTCTGCATTGTGAAATGCCTTGCACAAGCATAGTGGTATAGATAGGCACAAGATAGAAAACAAAATTAGGAATACCATCAATCTTCTTCATTGAAATCTTAAGCTAATGACTGGCTGGGGTCAGGAAATATTTTCCCCTCTTTCTTCCCTTTACAGAGGTTTCAGAATTTATTCAAAGTTATTTGAGCTATCTTGGATCCTTAAACTTTTAAGTTAATGTTAAATTTAGCAAGTTGAAGCAATTTTTTTTCTCATGGAATAAGGAATATGAAGATTTCAATTATTATTTACTATATATTATATGATATAGTATTTGTATTTTATATTACTTATAATAGGTAATATATAATAATAGCATAATACACAATATTTCAAAAAAATATTATTTCTACCCATAGAAAAGAAAGAGAAAGTTAAAATGGAAGTAGTGCCTAAATATCAGAACCTCAAAGAGAGATGTAGTAGTATTTCAGCAGTTTCAGATGAAACTAGCTGCATTCACCAAAACCTAACTATGTGACTTCCACAGCTCTACCAATGTACTGACTGTTTACATTTTTCTACTCAAAGCTAACTGGGTTCTTACTTGCAAAAATTTAAATAGAGAATTCATGATGTAGCTGATCTTTTCCATCTCCGAGTGCTATGATACTAACCATATGTCCACTCTTCTGTAGTAAAAGGCAGACATTCAACTGATGACAAAATGAAAAATGCAAGTGAAACATGATATAATACACAGATGAAAGAGATGCTGTTAATATTTTGATTGTTGTGGTACAGCATCAGTTATATACTGATAAATTTCAGTATTCCATGTATTTTTTTTTAACCTGCACACATTTCACATATATAAAGGATGTGAATACCCATGCCCTGATTTTGGACACAGATCATTTTGAACTGTTGGCTAGTAGATGTGTTTTGGGAACAGAAATTCTCTGTGGTGAAGACTGCAGTTTTCCAAATGGAGCTAGCTACTCATCCAGTATTAAGCTGTAAATCTATCTCTCTACACAGAAGACCTATATTCCTATAGATAAATTAATGGCTTTCTCATCATTTAAAATATTCTACAAAGACAGAGCCCTAAAATAGGCTGCCAACTAAAAAAAAAAAAAAAGAAAAGAAAATACAAAATCAATTAGAAATATAATAATCAGCCACCACAACCAAATGAAATATGAGTTGCACGAGCTGAAAATAGATGAAAATTGTTTTTTATAGTGCCTTTAAAATGCATCATGAAAGGCCAGAGTGTTAATGGTTTGGATCTATTCCACACAATAAACTGTTTTTCTAGTGATAAATCAGTGACACAATTAGCAGCAGATCTTACAAAAATCAGTAGCTGCAGACAGAATTTTTACTTATACTGCTGAAATTATGGATAAAAGAAAAGATTTATTATTGATTTCCATGCACCAATTCTTTAAACAGACAACTTCCACTAAGTATAAAAATCTTCCTAAAGTTTTGAACGAGATCTTGGCTTTTGGCAAGGAGGTTGGACACACTGCAGGTCCACGGCACCTGTCAGTCAAAGGGCCAACACCTCTATTTTAGACACCCTTTAACTTTTTCACTGTCCAATTATAACAAGGAACTGGAGCTGTCATTGTCTATGAAGTGATTTCTGACAAATGACTGAAGTACTGCTGTGTTCTTCGGTTGTGACAATTGTTATTTTTAGGGGTAAGGGAAGGAAGAGAAAGTGTTGCAGTTATTTTACTTGGACACGAGACAGGTTCAGTTTAAACAGTGAAGCAGTAGTTGTATATGGATAATCCATTATGCAGGTCTAAAAATAGTAAGGTCACATTAACCAGATAGTTTTAATTAATGTACTTTGGTACTAAGAGCAGAAATTTGTGGACAATCACATTCCTTGTAGAATGAAGGGATCATTCAAAGTATGTGTGCATACGTGTGCACACAACTAGAGCAAACTGCATTCCTTCTTTTTATGTTCGTCCTGGACTGTCCCGAGATTGCAGCACAGCCTTAAGCAATTTGAAAACTGTGTGTTTTGTTAGTCAAGATTAATAGACTGTTTTGAGATATTTACAGCACAGTACTGTGACACCTGATGTTGAATTTCCCTCCTTCAGGGATGGTAAGAAACAGGAGGAAGAACAGAGATGTGTATATATATACTTTTTTTTTTTAAAGGAACTCTTTTTCTGCACTTACTGACATCATCTTCTGTGCTTCAGGGGAGAACATTTATTTCCACATATCAGCCCAGCTGCAGAAATTCCCTGACTATGAACTGATGCCTGCTGTGTACTTCTCTCTTTCAAGAAAGAAGTTTTAGCAGGAAGGAACAACGGGTTTTCTAAGGATGATTTTTTTTTGACTCCGTGATTCAGACAAAGAAATTAAAACCGTTACCAGCTTTTGAAGTAAATGAAGAAGGGAAATCCAAGAAGTACTCTGAAAACAAATAATAACTATTTTTCCTCACTGTACATCATCTGCTCATCTTCAAAAGCAAATAATCCATGGGAACATTATCCAGCTTAATGACAAAGACAAATTGGAGGAGTAGATCAAGAAACTCCTCTGGAATTTCAACACACCTGACTAGGTATGAAGGTGTATTACATGCATGTGTTTGTAGCTTAAGGGGGAAAAAATCAGTTGCTTCTAGGAAGAGCTGAATTTAATAAGAATTCCTAGTTTGCTTTGGGATAACATCTTCCATTGATTTAATCCCTTCCTGTACCTACTTCCGTCATATGAGGTAGTTCTGGTTTTCATTTTACATTCAAGTGTACAGCATGATGAATAGCTATTGTCAGCTTTACTTCACCCTGAGCAGTGGCTGCAGCAGTGGGGATAAGCTAGGGTCAAGGAGATGGCCTCAAATAATCTTCTACAATTTTCCTACCCCTATCCCTACCCCCCTTTCCTTAAGTCTTCCTTTCTTTCTCTCTTTTTCTTCTCTCTCTTTTAGTGCCCCATCTATCTTGTTGCTTTCTGAGGCTGGATGAACTCTAACTAGAAATGACAGACCACTTGATATGGCATACCTTATTGTTTGTTGCGCTTTTATGACGTTTCCAGCATCTTCTTTCAAAATCATCCCAACTCTGAAGTATATGTTTCTAATTTGTACTACAGAAAAATCCTATTTTATTCATTCAGGTATTTCCCTGTGGTTCAATGGACTATTTACAGTGTATTGGAATTCAGCACTTCAAACATTGACTCCATATAATTTACTACACAGTGTTATTACTATATTAAAATACTTGTAAAACCTGGCCTATTGATAGTACTTGACTGAGGCTGCCAAAAGACAAAAAAGACTCTTTTGTCTGAAAGATTTTGGCCAAGAAAGTTACAGCTCTTCCCAGAATAAAAGTAGGGATAAATTCACTGCATATAGGTATTGGCAGTTTTCAATGAGAAACCAGGAACAAAAGCAGAAATATTACATAAAGCATGGAGAGGAAGGGGAGAGAATACTAGTTAAGGAAAATGACTGGTTAGAGGAGATAGATACTGGGAATTTGAGACTGGAAATTCATAAGTGTAAGGCTTGGACTTGTTTGGCGAGAGGGTTGGGAGGAAATGACCAAGCAATTAAGAGCGGGCTAGATCGGTAAGATAACAGCGCAAAGGGCTGGAGTGTGTGAAAGCCTGAGTGAAGAGCTTGAGTTTGCAAACTGCACGTTCTGTTAGCAGACAATTTACTAGGGTCAGGCTGCGCATTACTGTGACTTCATAATGCATGTGCCGATTTAGCCTTGCGAGTCATGAACAGTTACACTAAGGTATTATGAGACGGATCAAAACTAGTTCCAAGCCAATTTTTTGAATTGTGAGAAGTGAAATGAGGAAGTTTGCTTTCATTTTTGAGGAATAAGCAAATATAATGCCCCAACAAACCTACAGAAGTCACCAAAACCATTATTCCCTTAATTCCACTGAGCAAAGGATTGCAGCATAATAGCGCTATGTCATTAGAAGCATAAATAACATATGACTCTCTTAACTTAATGTAAATTGCTACATATGTGGATCATTATGCCTTTATTAAATGTATATCAGAAAGATATATATAAAATTCATACAAGAATTCATTATTCAGAAGTCTGTTTTCATAGTCCTTGGAGTTTGGAATTGTACCTTCTCTCCTCCTCAATATTTGTTTTCCTCTATCCGACAACACACACCTTTCCTTCTTACCCAAGCCCCCTCCAGTCATCACAACTGTTCTTGCCTCTTCAAAAAAGAGGTAAGGTACATGGTACTGACTTGTTAACAGGTATGTGTACTGACTTGGTCATGATAATAATGCTGCATGTGCACTTTTCCTTTTATTATAGGCAAAGATGTGATTCATGGAGACCTTTGTAGTTAAGGCCTATGATTTCTCAGTATTTTCGAATCCAGGAACTATGGTCTTAACCATGTTGCCACAATAATTTTCATTTACAGCCAATTAAAATTAGACTAAACTTCATTATTAATTTCAGTTTGCAATATTCTATTTGCATGTATATCTATGGTTTTGGGGTTTTATTTAAATGAATGAGGTTTTCAGACCTAATAATGGCACCAAATCATCCAAGAGAACACAGTGAGAAACACTACATTCAAAACATCTTAGGATTTGACTGCTTGGCAAAATTATGTCATGTTATTTGTTGCAAAGCAAACTAGCAAATAATAAAATGCATCAAAATGGTACAACATTAAAATAAGAACTTTTGGCTGTGGAAGAAATTTGTGAAATTTGTGTAATTCATAGAATCACAGAATGGTTTTGGTTGGAAGGGAGCTTTAAAGACCATCTAGTTCCAACCCCCCTGCCGTGGTCAGGGACATCTTCCACTAGATCAGGTTGCTCAAAGCCCCATCCAACCTGACCTTGAGCACTTCCAGGGATGAGCCATCCACAGCTTCTCTGGGCAACCTGTTCCAGTGTCTCACCACCCTTACCGTAAAGAATTTCTTCCTTATTTCTAATCTTAGTCTCCCCTCTTTCAGTTTAAAACTGTTGCCCCTTGTCCTGTCACTGCAGACCCTGGTAAAAAGTCTCTCTCCGTCTTCTTTATAAGCTCCCTTTAAGTATTGAAAGACCACAATAAAGTCTGCCCAGAGCCTTCTCTTCTTTAGGCTGAACAACCTCAACTCTCAGCCTTTCTTCATAGGAGAGGTGTTCCAGCCCTCTGACCATTTTTGTGGCCCTCCTCTGGACCCATTCCAACAGGTCCATGTCTTTCTTGCACTGGGGACTCCAGAGCTGGATGCAGTACTCCAGGTGGGGTCTCAGCAGAGCGGAGTAGGGGGGGAGCATCACCTCCCTCGACCTGCTGGCCACGCTTCTTTTTATGCAGCCCAGGGTACAATTGGCTTTCTGGGCTGCAAGCGCACATTGCTGGGTCATATCTAATTTTTCATCCACCAGTATCCCCAAGTCCTTCTCTGCAGAGCTGCTCTCAATCCATTCACCGCCCAGCCTGTACTGGTGACTGCCCCAACCCAGGTGTGGGAACTTTCACTTGGCCGTGTTGAACTTCATGAAGTTCACGTTGGCCCACTTCCAAGCCTGTCAAGGTACCTCTATATGGCATCCCTTCCCTCAAGTGTATCAGTTAGATGAGCAGTGTTGCCTTGTGACATAAAAAAGGGACTCTTCAAGATCAGACCCATAGAACTCATTAGAGACAGAGCTAAAGCAGACCTAGTTTAAAGAGCACGCTAGCCACTATCAGGACTGGGATTTAAGGATGTACATAAACAAACATAATACACAATAACTTGCAAATACACTGAACAATTTGTATTTTTATATACAAATGTAGCTGTGCCTATGTACTAACCAGTAAGCATCCCTGTTAGGCTCAAACAGCCTATGTAAAAATGCTGATACTTAGAACAGAAGTGAAAGGATTACTGGGAAATAAAAGAAAGATAATTGGCTAAATGTAACCCTGAGGCCTGCAGGATAAGCACCACTATTTTATTGGATAAATAAAATACCATACCTTGTTCATTCAAACTACCTGATGAACTAGCTGCAGTTCTAGCTAGTTTAGGGAGATAACAGGGAGCTGATAATCCCTGCTTATAAAACTAATGGTTTTGATGCAGATTCTCTCCTGCAACCAATTGCTAGAGAGAGGGAAACTGTTGAGCAGCTAGTCACACTTTCTGATTCTGAGGAACTGATTTGTTGCAGCTTTGGTCCAGACAAGAGCAAAAACAGGCAAGGAGCTGCTTTAATTTATGCCACTGTCAGTCTCTCACGGTCTCTCTACCATTGGAGTTCCTCTCTGCCACAACCTTTCATGCTCTGACTAGGGATTTCCCATGCAAAAATATATATACATGCAATGCACAGATGGTTTGCATATGCGCAGTAGGCTTAGCATATCTGATTTACTGTGTATGCACAGACCATCTGTGCAGCACATGTGCAGCAGGTCTGATGTGTACTGGACACATTGGACTTACTGTGCATGTGCTACACAGTTAATCTGCACACACACAGTAGCCACAGCTCTGACTGAGTTGCCAGACATCCAGATGGCCAGAGTCCTTAAATCCCTTCCAGAGAAAAATTGAAGATGGAATGAGGACGTTTTGGGCTTTTTTTCTGGTGTATATCATAGCTTATCCTTTATTCTCAAATGTAGGAGCATATTAAACTGGATACACCACCTCATCACGTTTTAGTCTAACAAAGAAATTCCCATACACAGAGGGCAATTCCCTTCTGGTCATGTACGTCCAAAGACTGACTATAGAAAACAAAACAGAGCTGTGATAAAGATTCTTCTCCATAAACTTTTACAGAACAAGCAAATCTGTAACAAGTGAACTACACAGGCTTCTCTTAGCGAGGATTAGCAGCCACTTCAGATTTTCTGACTATAAACAGCCTTTCAATCTGGAAATTTTTTAATTATTCAGGTTAATGCTCAGACAACTCAGCAACCCAGATCGATTGCGTGTCACAGTCTCAGGAGGAGAGTTAGTGATCTCAGGCCAATCCTTGCCATTTGGCTAACTGAGATTCAGTGTCTTAGAGTGCACGTGCTGCTTTGTTTCCCATCGTTCAGACTGTGAGCTAGTAACACTGTCCCTAATGTTTCTGGCAAATTTCCCTCCAGTAGCTGTTCCGTAAAACTAAGATACAAACTTAAACATGAAAATAACTTATCAGACCCAGCAGTGTTTTCAGGAATGGTAAATGTAAATTGCAAAGCACACTGTCAGTTACAATGTGTGGAGAATTTATCTAAATACTACTTAATTGATAGCTTTGCAGTCATACAGGGTTATATGGGAAAGGAGAAAAAAAAAGGATGCAGAAGATGCAGGTGAAAGTCACCAAGAACACAAAAACTGGTTAAGCCTCATGAACTAATGTTGGGGTTTCTAATGTAATCCAACAAAAGCCAAGATTTTCCAGTGGCATTGTTGATGTATTAACTCTTGCCAGCCTCCTCAGAAGGTGTTTGCCTTACCCACTAGAAGAGAGCAAGCTAACACAATTTTTATCACTATATGCAATTTTGCAAGTGTATTGAAGATCGGAAGTGCTATGAAAACTGCTGCTTATATTGTATTTGGGTACTTGACCAGTGGGAGAAAATGTTATCCGTGTGTGCCTTTGAAGTCTGAGTACCCTTCACTATACAAGACAGCATGTCTTAAAAGGCTCTTGTCTCTTCTAAACTGGTTTGCCACTCCATTTTTTTACCTCATCCACACAATCTCCATTCAAATCACAATTTATATATTTCAGAATATATTTCCTAATTAGCACTATATCAAAGCAACCTCTTGTAATAAACAACCTCCGTTAATAAGAAAAACCTATACCGTAGCTAGAGGTTGAAATGTCAGACTTATTTTATCCTACAGTAAAGAAAGGAAAATCTGTAGGTGGAAAAAACATGCTAGATTTTTTTTAGTTGCTTTCATTACTGTGTCTAATCACTTACGAACACTTAAAAATATAAATTTCCTCCAAATTCTTGCTCAAAAATAGAAGGTAGTGAATGAAAGCTGGAGGTTTATTCACATAATCTGTGAACAGCAACAGGAAATGACTTGCAAAACAGGATAATTTACTAGTAGTGAAACTGGCAGTGGGCGTAACATACTTGGCACATTTTTAATATCGTTAGCATATTTTATTTCAAACTTGTTAAAAGGATATGCTGTAATTGATCTGCTTTTAGTGACAGTATTGAAGAACATTGCCAGAAGTTGTAGCATGTACCAACACAAAAGGATAGCAGAATTAAAAGATGCCTATTAAAATTGATTCGACCCGTCAGTAGTAATTACTATATATGATATATTATTCCCAAATAACTTGACACCTATACATTTTCACTGCATGCTATAACATCTTTGTATATTGCATCTTAGTAAACAACACTGTTGGCTGAATTAAAACAAAAATTAATGTAATAGATTGTACATATATTTTCCAGACATAATTTGGGTGATGTGGAGGATCCCTGCTGTACCCAGAGCTCCTAGCAGAATACTCTTGATTCAGTCAAATCTCAAATTATATGCCACACTAGACACTTTTCTGACAAATAAAAAGTGTTAAAAATGTCAGCAGTAAGTTTGATCTAGTTTCAATTTTTGGTTTTAAAACAGATGGAGGCTTAAATACCTAAAAATTTGAAGGCTTTCATATTTGTGCATTCATAGATGGTATTGAAAATCAAAAGTCAACTCCCTTCTCATGAACTACTCTCCTACGGATACCATAATGAATGGAACAGTGTATGTTTTAAAGTGACACTCTCTTTTTTCCATAGATATTTTATATATAAAATTGAATATTCATTAGTGCAGAGAACTCGGCAAGACTGGAACTCAGATGAGCAACATAACCACCTGGCAATATAATAATCGAGTTACTTGCTCACAGTCTTCAAACTTGTTTAAATATTTTATAGATTCCCAGTGACAGAACAGTCATCTCAGAATACTGGCTAGCTCACACATATAAAAGCTATAAATCTTGATTTCAGTTCCCATTCTGAATCAGTTAAGGAAGGAATTTGAGCCCAAATCTCTCACCTCTTAGGTCACCTTAACAATTAATGAAAATGCTTAGATAAATTTGTCTCAGTCCCTCTTTTTTCAGGTACTCCACTTTGCACCTTTAGCAGTAGTGCTCCACTGCCCAGTAATAGTACTCAAAAGTTTAATTAAGTGAAAGTGGCAGGGAGAAGTACACAACACGAGTCTGTTCTTTTGGTTCAGAGAAGACAGGCTAGTCTTATCAGACCCTGCTGTACCCCTCCCTGGACCATGCTGAAACACCATGCTCAGGTTTTAATGCAACGGCCAGGGTGTACCCAGGTGTGTGAGTGGATGAGGCAGGCTGTAGCCTCACCTCGCCCTTGCAGCTGGAGACAGCCAGTCAGACTCCAGCCACCTGCCTTTGTGAGGCAGTATCTCCATCTCACTCCCAAAAAGCCTCTGTGATAGACCAGATTCCAGGTGCAGTAAAACACTGGTTAGATCATGCTGGTGTCAACTGAATGAAAAACAACAGATCTGTACAGTGAAATGTATGTCTTTTAAAGTTTTCCATATTTATGTGCTCATGGATCATCATGAGCATGACACGGAAAGGAACATATCTGCATAGAAAAAAATGGAGAAAGGGAACTGGTTTTAAGGAACATGATCACAGTTATGTTTTATTTCAGTAACAGAAATCACACAATCATTCATTTGAAAACATTCGATATGTAGCTGAACAAATGTTTATTAACAGCAATTTGTTGAGAAAAAAAGCTTTAATATGAGGCAGGTAGGTCACCTCAGGAATATGTTTCTCTTCTGACAAGCTGTTGAGATTACTCATAATTTTTGCCTGACATTTTTTTTTCAGCAGAAGCAAATTTAAACAGGAAATCAAATGATGGCAGAAAGTATTTATCTAAAGAAAGCTCATTTTTTGGTTTTTTTTCCACAGAACTGTGCTGCCAGTGGTCCCTAACCGCCCGTAGCAGCTCATTGTCTAGGAGAGGCATTTTCTGTTCTGTTGAAGCAGAAATCACCGTGCCAAATACTTTCTTCGTCATATACAGTAATCTTCTTAGCAGAAGCAATACCATTTCGCCTGAGTAAGAGGAAATGTCTTTATCTAGTTTCATTGCCACTCAGTTTCCAGCATGGGTGATGGGTAGAACTCGCATTTGAAATTTGGGTAATAGTTGCATTTGGCTGTTTACTTGATATTAATGAACTTCCAGTGCCTGTTTGCTTCCTATAAACTGGCAGTGTAGCAGACGAATGGACAAGCAAAAGCAAAATTTTAATGAAAAGTCAATTTACGGTAGCACCTCAAATGCTGACAGATTCAATCTTTTATATGCTATTGCAAACTACAGTGCTCCTTTCACTGCTCATCCACTGCGTAAGCACTCAAGGGAGGGTATAAGAACTAATATAGAACAGAGTAATAGATTTGGTATTCAAGGCTTTGGAAAAATTATTCCTGTTTGGCAGTCAGCAAGAAGAGAGATAATGGAAAAATGAGAGGGAGGCTAACAGATTTCAAGATTCTGTTTTGAAGAAGAATGTTAAGCATTTTCACTGACATTGATCCAACTAATGTATGTGGTTTCAAATGTGTAAATGCACTTAGAGATTCTGAGGCTGTCTCTATAAGCCCTTCAAAATTAAAGAACTGCTGCTGAAGTCTGGGGATTCATACATAGAAAGCTTGCAGGACCAAACACTCTGACAGATGCATTTTGACATAGGAATGAAAAATAAAACAGAGACATAAACCCCAAATCACTAATTATAATTTTTCCCTAGAATATGTAATTATAACTATATGTTCATAGGAGAAATCGGTTTTATTTACAGTTCTAGTGATTCAATAAATCCCATGCAATAACTAAAACAAAAACAAACCCTTAAACCAAAAAAATAACCTGAGATCCCACAAACATCAAAATCTATGAAATCACATCACTTATGGTTTATACAATCAGGAACTGGCTTGTACGGATCTGATCCGTCAAGGGAGATCATGGGATATGCGGAATAGCTATAAAAACCAGCGTGGGATGGAGAATGTTTTTTAGCAGAGCTGTGTTTCACCCTGTACAGGGGGGTATCCTAGAGAAAGGTGTAATTTTGGCCCTTCGCTCTCTCTCCTTCATTGGGCTGAATGGAGTTGCTCAGTAGGGAAAGCAATGCATGCCAAGTACGGCTTGGCTCCAGTCTCCCCCAGAGCAAGGGGATAATCCAAGGACACATCGGGAGTCTCACTGTGCAGCATCTTCCTCAGGGCTTCCAGCAAAGCCAGTTTATGCCAAAGAAACCATTACATTAATTTTACATCAGTTAACATTTCAACTTAAATTCTTCAGCTACCTTAGTGGAAAAAATATTTTTTTTTATTGTCATATAAGATGGCACAGGGTTGAGTGTTTGATGAGTGTTTGATAGGTAATTATATTTTTAATAATCACAAATTTATCAATGAAAATTTCAAATAAAATATCTAAAGTAGAAAAATAATAACACCTTATAGAGTAAAGAATATTATCTAAATTAAAAAAATGAGTTTGCAAGAAAAGTATTATCTCCTATTTTTGGAATTTCTATAGGATTCCTGTCTTGGCTGGATTTCAAGAATCTGTCTATAGGTTGCATTCCTGAGCCTATCAGCCTTACAAATCAGAGTTAATAAAAGTCAATCAGTGATTGTTTAACTTGCCTGCTACTGCCTGAAGCAGAATTACAAAAGCTAAATGTGTGTTCAAGACTCCACCAGGAGTTTCTGTCATCTAAGAACTCTAAGTGTATGACCTCATGGAAACTCTAAGAAATAAATATCCCACAACAGCTTGAAGAAACTTGCAGTTACCATGCATTCATGTCGACAAAATAAGTAATCACGCGTGAGGAATAGCAATGTTTTTACTTTCTGCCCTGAGAATGATTCAGTTAGAAATGAGAACTAATTGGTCAAAAGACCATGAATATGAAGCAATTGACAAGGAGAAATTAACAAATGCAATTAATTAGAAAATAGTCTGTTGATTGCCAAGTGAGAAGGTTTATAAGCAATATAGGGTTGTCATGCGCATTAATCAGGTTTACTGCAGTTGCAATTAGCTGTTCAATACTAAGCTTCCTCACATCTTCTGAATATCCTGACTGATTTACAATGAATTGCTGTGTAGTTCTGACTTTGAACTTTCATTAGTGTTCATTCTCCTACATACTCAGCTATGGAATATTTTGTTTCATGAAGACTACTTTCAAATGCACTAAAATCATTTGTTGATGCAAATTGTTTTTCTTTCATGAAATCACATCCGAGTTTTGCAAAGGCTGGAGAGAGCATTTTAAAATGTTAAATGTGAGGAGAAACACTGTAAGTAATTGCTATAGATACCAATCTGCAATCAACTTCCATTAATTTTGAAGTGAATTTGTAGTGTTATTCTTATAATAAATCAGTAGTGTATCTTCTTAATCTGTTGCTCTAATCCATAACTTTGACCTGAGAATTAGTGAAAATGTTTTACTCATACACCGGGAATTGGAGTTAGCAAAGATATTGATTTATTTTTAGTTCAGTCAGGAATTTTAGTTCAACTATTTTAATAATAGTATTTTAATATGCTTTTTCTTTCAAAAATACTAGCATTTCTACTGACGAATCTATATTCTAGAATCCTAAAGGCATAAAAATTTGGAAGAAGTTCTGTATCTTGGTTCCACAATCAGAAACCTAATACTACATACAGTTTAACTCAAAGTCTAACAAAACTAGGTGCTTATCATTTACAGTAACCTTAGCAGCACACGTGTGTGAGATCAGGCAAGAATACAAAATTCTCCCTAATTTGTTCACTGTCTGCCTTCAAATATCAAGCAGCTTTTGCAACATGAGGGGTTTATTTGCCTAACACTGGGGATGTGGCACCATTGCAAAATAGCGTGGGAAACGTGGTAGTGGACTTGGCCAAGCAGGTATAGCCTTGGCCAGCCCAGCCCAGCGACATTGTCAGTAGGGGAATAATTAGGCACATTTCACAGCATAACCCGGGTTTAAAGTCTTAAACCACATCACACACTGCTTTTATTTTTCAAAGCTCATGATGGAGCATGGACTTGAGTCTAAAGAATATAGACATGAGAAGAGCTCAAGTTTGAGAAGAGGCAGGGATCTGAGCTTAAATTACAGTAGGGAAGTATGGAGGAAGTCTGTGTTGATTTTAATTAGTCTAGATTATGCCATTTAATCTGTGAAAAATGAGACTTTAACCTTCAAAAAATAAGACTTAAATACCCCAAATGCTGTGAAATTCTGCAAAACCAAGAGTCAAATTTGGGTTTTAGTTTCTCATAATCAGTTTCCCATTGATAGGCATCGTGAGTTCCATAGCTGATGTGGACTTACTTATTCACACATATATTTTTATTTCAGAATACATAGCTCAATGCAAAAGAAGATTAGAATATGAATCAAGACTAATGCACTGTATTATTCAGATTTATTTTGTTCAGAATATTTGACTTGTTGTGAGAGCAGGATTTTTCTAAAAAATTCCTTACAGTAAGCATCTCAGTAAGTAAAGCTCATAAAAGGCTATCAATAAATTGTCATACACCTAGGTGAAAACATTTTCATTGGCTCTGGCACAAACCTGACTCCTCTGAAGGCTTCAGAATCAATTCTGCTAGCTTTTCTCTTTCCTCTTTGTAATTCCTCAGGAATTTTGAGGTAGGATCACCCAAATAGGTGCTGATAGTTCATTTTCCCCTGAAGCTTTCAAAGGAAACTGTTGAAATGAAGAATGGAAAAAAAACAAAGTTCTCAGGCCACATGCAGTCATCTTGTTTTACATAGTTACTAGACTTTTACCATTAGAAAATGTGGTACATTTCTTTTAAAGCATCCTTTGCATGGCAGTTGTGTGAAACAATGATCTGTTGAATTTAATTCACAGATCAAAGAGGGAGGAAATTAACCAACACAGTAAATTGATTATTTCATGGGTGACATAACCAAGGCAATGATTTATCTTAATAAAGAGCAACATCCCTCTAGTCCTTAACTGAATTCCAGCCAATGCAATAATACTCAGTTGTTAATGACTTTGATGTTGATGTGGAAAAGTGAATGACTGTATAATCACTGAAATGGGACCTCATCACAGTTGGAAATGTTTAAGCCAAATCATTTTGGACTGTGAAAAGAGCCCTGAGTGGTATAGATTGGCTGGGTCCCAGATTTTCAGCCTTAACTAAACAGGGCCTGAAAACTTTATCATACTGGTATGCCTCGGGCTGGTCTGTAACTCTGACAGCCCCAGAGAATTGGAGTTTAATGTATATGTCTGTGGACTCACTGTGGAAAAAAAATTTCAGGGCTTACAGCAGCAATAATAAATACCTGTCTATCAACATCCAGCTAAAAGAGTAATTAGTTAAATCCATCTTTAGGAGAGGGAACAGAAGAAAGGAAACAGAAGTCAAATAGGAAAAAGTCTACTGAAAGCTTATTTTTATATCCCACATTACTAAATATGGCTTAAGAGGCTGAAATATAGCATTAGTCATTCATAGCAGCCTCTACCTCCCCCTTTACCCTTCCCTACCAATTCTTACAATAACAAACCGGGCTAAAATTAGAGCTGTTTTATAGTATGTTAATTTGATTATCATTGTTTCAGCACTGATTGAAGAGTTCACATCAAAAGGAAGGATGCCCTGTACATCAAGTACAGCTTCCTTGATGCTGATGATCAGCTCTCAGATCAGAGAAGGAAGCCAGGTTATTTTTTTTCCGCTCAGGTTTCCTTCAAAACCGCTCGATTCCCGGTGAAGGATTCCTAGCATTAACATTGCTGCGTCCATGTCTTGTGACTTTTCTTTCTTTTTGAAAAGACAGGAAGAATACTTAGCATCCTCCCAGCTGTACTTCACCCCATGCACGCTATGAGAAATCAAGAGGAGATGAGGTAGGAAGAAGGTAATGGCACAAAGTTTGCAGCTCTAGCCTTTCTAACCTCAGCAGAGAGGCAGCTGCAGGTAGGGTTGGAGGAATTCCAAGCACTCTCCCTGTTTGAATACCACACAGCCCCCAGGCTCCAGAAACATGATACTCCAATGTTGATCATTAAAAAAAAAAAGGCAAAAAAAAAAAAGCTAAGGATTGTTAAACTGCTCATCCAGGCCTGCAGCTGGGGGTGACTCAGAGTGCAGAGTTGGAAAAATGCCCATGTGGCAAGATTAGAAACTCATTTGTGTAGTTTATGTGGCCTTGCCAGGAGCCTCCGTTTTTTCCAAACCTCCTTCAGTTTATTAACTTTAAAAGCACTCCTTTCCTGTTGGGGATCTGGCATGGCTGCAGCCAGGCAGCTCCTTCTCCTTTTGCATTAACAACACTTAGAGGCTTTCTTTCCTGTTCAGAATCGACTCGTGTGAGATCATCTGTGGAATTTTCAAATGTGCTCACTCTTTCTTTTCCTTTTCATTTCGCTCTTTGTCCCAGGGTTCAATTTAAATCCAAGTGCTTTTAAACTAACTGTATTCAGCAAGCCAGCACTTTCAGGAATATATGTTATGAAAGCAGGAAAAGAAAAGGCCTTCTTGTCATCAAAACCATAATAATTATGTGTCAAATGTAATTACTGCTCTGTGGGTAATACATCTAATACTAAGTGACAGAGTAAGCAGCCTGCAGAAGTAGAAAGTAACTGGTGGCCGGATCAAATTTGATATAAAATTAACCATCATGTTTAAACATTCGGTCTGATAAAGTTCTACCAGAAAAGCAAAGGCAGGAAAAAAGGGGGTTTTCCTCATTTAAAATCATTAACGTGCATAAGCTTCTCAGTTCTCTCCACCTCCATACAATGAATCACAACTCTTTTAAAATAAGAAACACTGTGCTAGAAATGTGTGCATGACATGCGTCAAACTCTGGTGAAGGAGCTCATCTAACAGGAAGGAATTAAGAGTGGGAGATCTCTCCTGTTAACCCATTATGTTTCCTCTTTATTACCTTCACACGCACACTTGACTCACTCGATACGAAACAAGCTTTCCACATTTCCCTACCTTCTTTAAAATACATAAATTAATGAGCAACCGTTGAAGCTGACATGTGCCTATGAATTTGAGGACTACTGAAATGTGAAGTCATATTCTGAAGGAGGAAAAAAGTGCTATGTCAGGAACCAGTATTCTAAATATGACAGCATGTGTCAGAAACTTGTCCGATTTAAAAAACACGTCTTCTCCTCCCTAACACTCTTCTAAGTAGAATTAACAAAGTTTAACATATTAAAAAACCACTTTAAAACCTAATGTTTTGCTAATGTGGGTCCCGATCCCGAAAATAATCTGCAATATCTGTGTTAAGAGTCATACTATGAGTAAAATCAATTAATCTAATTGTTACCTAAAGGCATAGGTGTTTGTAGAATTGTTGTCTTTTACCATAGCTAACATTATATACGTGGGTGTCTTTATTGATTTTTGTAGGACTACATAATTGTAAAATTAAGAATAATAAGAATACACTTAGTGACTGTAGATTCTAGTCCTCAGTTTCACATGCTCCTGCATGATAATCAGAAAAAAAAGCATTTCTGTATGTTTTCATTTCAGTTTTTTAACATGCTTTGATTTTCTTTCCATTCTCTTTGTCTTTATGTTTCAGGAATATTCTAAGAAATAAGTTTACTAGCAGAAATGTTTAATGAAATATTAATAAAATTAAAAATCTTTGAAGATGAAAATTTTGAAAGATTTTCAAAATGTTTTTTCATTGGAATTAATTTTTTCAATCTAAAATTTTTTTGAAGTTTTGAAACTTGAAATACTCATCAAGTAACTATAATGGTTTATTTATATAAAGAAAATTTGTGCTCATAATTTACTGCATTGAAAGCCTGATTTTAAAGATCACACTAATCTAATTAAGCAACAATGTTTAGTCACAAAATTAAAATTATATTTTTAAAAATCCAGTGCTTAAAAGAGATGCTCCCAAATAAGGTATTGACCAAGAAATATTTGGTAATTTTTTCAGAGGAAAAATTTTTTGGGAAAAAAACCCCTGAAAATGCTGATAATTCACCAGCTTTTAAAGGTTTAATTTGAGATATTTTTTCTGTTCTTTCTAGGCCTATTCTTTCTCCAAACATCAAAAACAAAGCCCACAGGTTTTTTTTTCTAATTTTTGTATGCTTTTAAATGTTCTAGTAAAAGCTATTAAGTTAAGCCCAAAGTTTTGCTCCAATATTAGGTGGGAGAAAACGAAGGCAACTCATGAACTTGGTTTTGCCTACTGAATACATCTGATGGTCATATACTATTCTGCTTCGCGTTAAAACTTTGGAACACATTTCATTGACCATCAGACTTAATGTATATGCAGACACATACTTAACAGCATTTGCTATCAGTCTCAGAGCAAGAGTGTTTGTAAAAATTATTGGTATTACTTAGAACAACTGGATTATAGGAAAGTATTTCCGCTGATTAACCTCCCTGTTCTCCTGTGTTCATTTCTAGAAGAGATCTCACAAGGCTGTCTCCTGTAAATGGCTAATTGGCACCAACTTTAATTTATGGAAAGTAGGCACTAGAAGAGCTCCACATGCAAGTTATCAATGAGAAACTGATTATACCATAACAAAAGAGCAGTGGTGATTAACAGGGGTTATTTCCTCAAAAGCAAAATTCATACTAATGGATGAAATATTTTGTGTCTACCTGGTACACATACCTTGAGTCTTCGCAAGGGTGCTTCCTTTAAATCAAAACTGTTTTCCCAGTTCCACTGGACGTACTACATAATACTAGCAGCGCTGTCTATGCGCATAATTATCAACGCTTGAGGAACACAAACCCAAAAGCATTCTC
Source organism: Aptenodytes patagonicus (assembly GCF_965638725.1). NCBI lineage: Eukaryota > Metazoa > Chordata > Aves > Sphenisciformes > Spheniscidae > Aptenodytes > Aptenodytes patagonicus. Next base: position 38,654,271 of record NC_134955.1, on the reverse strand, counting down.
TGACTTTCTGCTGATAAATAAGACTGATGAAATGAATGGCTCAGAACTGCCAGGTTTGGTTATGGTTTCTGAAAAATTAAGCCAACATGAAAGAAATCATGTTTTCAAATGGTACTGTTCTCTGTAGACTGATACCCCAATTTATTAAACTCTACTCCTTGGGTCCCAGGTTCAAGCGCTACTTCTGCTCATCAGTCACCACTTGTTTCTTGAACTAAACAACACATCTGTAATTCTCAACTTGACTAGAATTAGCTCCCAAAAGAAAAAAAAAAATGTTTCAAATACTTCTGACTGGCTTCTAAATTGGAAACACCTGTAAGAGTTATATCTTTTCCTGACATAAATTAGTGACGAGGAGTTCATATAAGAGGTGCAGACAGAAAAATAAAATAGTGTAATAAGTATTTCAGGTAACAGAAAAAAGATTGCCGCAACTGGGTGGGTATAAGATACAAGAATACATGACCCCAGCCTGTTGCCTTCCTATAATACCAAAATAGATGCTTGATACCCCTGTTGTGTTAACCAGAAAATGACTGCCTAAAGCAAGATCAAATGTCTCATTAGCACTTATAATCGCTTCCATAAGATGAAAACAGATGAAAGAAGAAAGGATAAAATTCAAACAGTAGAATGAAAAAAATAGATCCCTTTTGTTCTGTGGTGTGCTTTCTCCCCCAGATGGGGCCTCCCTCATAATTAACCTGAGTTCAACAGACAAAGTCATTATAAACAGAGTTTCAGAAAACCTGATCCCACTTTTCATAATGTTCATAAATACAGTGGAAGGTTCTTTGCAAACCATCAGTAGTTATGTTAAAGCATAAGATTTCTTCCTGAACAAAATTTTAGTAATAAGTTTATTACTTGCCTCCAAAATGACGACAGCATTTTTTAGCCAATCTCTCACCTCCAGAATTTGTCTCTATCTCCTCTTTTCAATGAGAAAAAAATCTGCCTCCACCATTAGAAAAGTAATGTTCTTCCAGAATTCTAGAAACCCACCTTGATTCCAGCTCATCAGGGAAGTTATCCCTTAATTTATTCTAACCTATGGGCTGTGCTAGCCTATGAGATGGTTGCTGATGATGCATGAAGAATAATATTGGTTCATGCTTCAGTTGCATAAATTTGATACATGGATAGACCTACCCAGGCACTCAGTACATGGAGTAAGGGGTATCTACACGCAGTTGCTTGGCTACATGTAATGACTTCTCCTGACATGTTCAGGATCAGAATGCTAATAAGGATTTGTTTTAAGAAGTGATGCTAAAGAGCTGGCAGCTACTGTAGTCACTCTGCATAGTACAACATTGTAAGGACTGACAGATTTCATCTTTCAGAAAGGACAAGATGACTGATAGAGACACCTAAGAATATACTGGCTAGTGATGCCGGGTGATGTTAACATTTTTTTTTTTCCATACCTATGTTTTTCTCAACTATAACATCCAGTGTTTAATGAGGAAGCCAATTCTGTCCAACATAATGGCAGTACTTACAAAAAAATACAATGCTCAGAACAGTGCACTGCTATAAGGGAAAGTAGTTGTATAAATCAAGAATCCCGTCCCTCCTCATTTGTTACGGTTTAGTAACACACAATATGTTTAGATAAATGCAGATAATCTTTTACTTTAACAGTGCTTAGTTTGCTGATATTACTTCATATCCACAAATATAATCATTTGAATCTACTGACTTGAAAATGTCAAAGTACTGTGTATTTGGACCTAACTGCATTAAGAAAAAGAAAGATCAGAAACATTTTGAATATTAGCATTTCTTTGTAATTTTCCTGGCTTCCACTTAAAAAAAAAAATCAAAAAAAGCCCTCAAATATCTACAATAGAAGGAGGATCACAAGGAAGAAAGTCTATGAAAATCCAAATAAGTTATTTGTATTTAAGGATAAAGCTACCTGTGTGCAAAAGATCGATAAATTCCCATATGATTTCCTTGATGAAGGTGGTATTTACCTTCAGGTTCTCTACATTAGTTCTGAACCCCATTTTATTTCCATGAAACAAACAAACAAACAAATAAGCAAACTCTTTGCAGCAGCTACAGCAGGAGTTGAATGTCTGACAGAGGAATGGAAACCTGGAATCAAATTCCTTCGCACTTATTTACTCCATGTTAGAGTGACTTATGAACATAACGAGCTTCCACAGGAACTGGATAGCATCTTACTGAAAAATACTTTATGGTCCAGTGGGTTGATACTAACCTATGACTTCATACTAACAACTGAACATAAGTGGATATCACCACAGGAATGTTTATTTTTGGCAGAGTTTTAAGAAGTGACTTGTAAATGATAAAAGCATGAGAGTGTTCTCTGCAAAGAAAATATTACTGTAATATTTACTTGGCCACATTTATTTTGGTGATACCAGGCAAGCACTGTCTTCTGAAGTGGACCAAATGAAATGTTAATGATATGTGGGGTGACATGTAATAGTATTGTGTGAAAGTGACTGCATTCACTTCACTGAATATTCACAATGTAAATCCAAAAATTACACAACATTTTAACTGACCAGTAACATTTAGCAGCAGCTGTGAAAAATCCCCCACACTGATGAAAGTGCTGCAGAAAATACACAACAGGTTCTCTGGAAGGTTGATGCTTTGCTAGTTTTACACCTGGATTTATTGTTTCTGATTGAGGGACAAATGTAATGCATGCTGTCAACAATGGGAAATTGTACTTTGCCACGTTTTGCATGCTGACTTAATAAAAGTTTCTAATTTCCATTCAAACAATATGCTTGTCTTTCCAAAGGAAAGTATGTAGTCTTTTTATTCCTTCTTTACTGTATCTAGAATAGTAGAACAAAATCTGGATATACATCTCATCTCTATCAGCAGGGACTAACACACCTTACTGGCTGTACTGCCCCTTGGGATAAGCAAGGTAGGGCTAATTTTCAGGCTGTTTCAAGTAACCTCAGTCACTCAGCAAGTAGGAAATGAGAGAAATTTGCCTTGCACATGCTTTCCTTCCAAGGAGACTATTCTCCTACAATTGATTAAGTTAGTTTATAGCATATTCCCTCTTTCAATTTTTTATCGTGTGGTACTAAAATGCCTGCAATGGATTTGTTCAATAGTGAAGCAATCTCTTGGAGATTGTGTTTTCTGCTACTAAATTATCAATCTAACACTACGTAAGTTTTGAGAAGTTCTCCTGCTAGTCTAACTTATAAGCATTTGTGGCTCTCCCTTCCCTTTGCTTTACACTCTGTGGAATTGCCAGTGACTGATACTATTTCTCCCTCTCCCCAAAAAATCTCTTTTTTCAAGTTATTATACTCTTGATGGTGATTAACGATTGAAGTTATGACTATGATATTTAATATAATAACAGATAGCTTCAAAAATTTTGACAAGCACACCTCCCAGTGCCTTACTGTATACCAGGGAGCCTTCACTGCCACAAACTATTACTAGAAGACAGATTCAACTTTTGTGATTCCTGTGGTGCCAAGTCTCCATCTAAAACATGCACTTCAAATGGGGATATCTTCTCTTAGCCTTCAGATAAAGCAAAGTATATGCTGTGGAGCAGGAGCACTTGTTGTGAGATATTAAGTCCCAGGGTCCCAATTTATAGATCTTGGGGAAGGAATTCATTATATCTAACAAGTTGCTAAATTATGTTTAAATCAAGTCAGCTTAAGGTAGATAGGTAGATATGGATAGGTGTATATATAAACAAATACATGTATTCAAAACATCTGAAACACACAACTTCTACAGAGACGCTAATGTCTCCTTGTTACTGTAAGAATCTCCTAGTCTCAGCTGGATAGTAAACAACTGTATGAAATGTAAAACTCTTTCCTCTACCTTTGGTGGATCACTGATATTCTTCAGTAGGAAATGCATGTTCTTCCCTATACAGATGCAAAATATCCATCTATAAATAAATCGTATAGGACATTGACATCTAGACTGCCTAATTGTACTCAGCTTATTAATGGCTTGCAACTGAGGCCAGCTGCAGTATCAGTGTATGTCCCCGTATATTGGCACTGTGGGGTGACAACAGGTTTGCACATGAAAATTAGACAACTGATTTCCAACTCCTCCCTTTTACTATACCATAATACAAACAGCTAAAACTCACTGAGATGACCACTAGCTAGTCTTAATTAGTAGGTATTTTTCAGCTTCCTAAAGAGCCAGTTGCTCTTACGGCAACTGCAAGATCAGGCTCTAACTACAGTGATCACTGCTAAACTTAAGCGATAAAACTGCTGCCTCTCTTTTCCACAAAGTAAATGCCGGCTGAAGAAGGAAATGCTGATTTTAAAAGTCATCTTCAATTTATATTTTCCACTCTCCCTCCACTATTTAAATTTTCTAAAAACCCCTTCCTTCCCTGTACAATTCTTCAGAATAGTTCTTCTAACCACTTCCCTTCCAGCTACAACAAATATGTTTTCTGTACTCAATAAAACAACAAAAGTGGAATTAAAAAATACATGTTGATTATCAACTGTTCTTTCTTTTACAATTCTCTTAAAATTTTTCCTACCTCCATTTCATCCCCTTAAAATCTGTTCCTTTATGACAAGTTGTATATATAGAACAACAAAGTCAAGACAGAGATGTCTATGAAGCATTAAGCATGTATCGGCTTTGCCCCGTAGTTCCACCCTCTGCTGTGATATACACAGTGTACTTACAAAAGAAAAATAGTTACTGCTTTTAACTCATTGTAGAACTGACAAACTTAGGAAAATAATAATTCTCTGTGTTGTCGTTTTTGCTATTCCAAGACATACTATCAACTACTACTTAAATTCAGCCCATTACAAAGCACACTGCACAATCTATTACACAAAAATACACACGCAGACATACAGTCAATTTGGTTTGAAGTAGCAAATGCACGTGACTACTGAGATATTCCTTAGGCTGTAACAGCAGAACTCTCAGGTTCTTAGGAAACCTGAGGTCAACTACATTTCTTAGAAAAGTTCTGTGTCTTTCTTCAAATGTGGAAAATTAATCTGATCTTTAAAATTATGAAAATGTGTTTGACCTGCATGAGTAATACAGATCCATACCCTGTATATGAGAAAAACTTACATTTTTCCCCAAAGAGCCTATGGTCTCTTTTTTATGCAGACACCATCTGAAAAAGAACAGTTCTACCTTAACAGAACTAGCAAGAAAAAATACTGACACTGATAAGTATGATAAAATATTACTACCGTACTCTGTTTTGGTACAGCAGCAGTATATTACGTACACATAAAATTAACTTAAACAGGAAGGCACCTTTTTCAGAAAACCAGGAAAACAAATTCAGTTTTATAAATAGTATGATCATGAAGTCATTCAAAACAATGGACCTTCCTTTCAACTATAAAAAGTTTCTAGATGTGTCTTCTAATGTATCTTTATAAGACCAGATAAAAGAAAAAACAGAAAAGAAAAAATCCTTTTCATTGAACAAATGCTATTCATGCTGCTTCTTTTACCTTTAAAAATATACTATATACACATGAATACAAATTATAGTAAATTGAGATGCACATTGACCAATAATGAATTATTAACATTCATTATATACATTGGAAAAAGCCACTGGTACTGCTTTTTGTGTGGTTACATAGATTTTGTGCCCTGTCTGGAATTCATCCCTTATACACTTTAGGAAATACTGAAAAACATGCGGCTACTGATCATCAAGCTTAAATAACCTTGCCCTGCATGAGAACTGCAACCGGCCCCTCCAAAATAAAAACAAAATAAGGAAGGGATGCAGGGGTTCCCCTCCCCCTTTGCCAAATGAATACGTTTCTGTGTCCTGTCCAGGCTCCGAGAGAAGGAAGTTGGGTTCAGTTGTCAGAGTGCCAATGCGCGACCCAGGAGAATAGAGCTCCGTCGCCTGTTCTTGCACCGACGTCCTGTGTGAACTCAGGCAGCTCGCAGTTCCCTCCCTGCCCCTGAAAAACGAGAATAGCACTGTCCTAAAGCCAGCTGTGGCACTGAGAAATAAATACAAGGTTGCGAGGTACCCGGACGGTATGAGGAGCAGGGGGGCAGGCACAGTGATATAATCATTTCTGTTCTTCAGTCGCCTCACAGAAGTATTAACTGCGGAATATATCTGCAATATTCAAATACACTTTCTCTTCCAAATTATCCAACTTAATCAAAGCAACATTTCTTTTTCCACTTTCCCTACTGGTTCCTCTCCAGAGTTTGCAGGCAAAGTGCAACTGAACGTGGATTAAACACTCTAGCAGAGCCAAGATCATAGCTTGTTTGCTTTTGCTTTTAAATGTTATTGTCTTCTTGTAATGGAGAAAATCACAGATAAAGCTGCCTGATTCTAACAATTTCAATGTTTTTCTTTTCAGAAAACTGAGAATAATGAAGTCCAAGAGTTTGGCATTTTCACATCGCTAACTAACATTAGCCATCCATTTAACCACTGTTATTAGACAATAAACGTTACACCTCTAATTACTTGAATAGCCACAGCTGTGACTGTTAGGAGATCTTAAAACTAAATCTTTTGTGGATCTAAGGATTTGAGATGTTTTAAAAATGTATAAAGGAATAGGACTGGGGGGATAGTGGTACTGCTTCTACATACCATACACTTGATGGTATGTACTGAACTGTTCCAGGTAGAACTGCACTACTGAACTCAGTAAGTGATCCATCTTCCATTTTTGTGATTCTGTCTTTCCTTCCACACATTCTCATTTTCATTTAATGAAAAAGCTAATACCTGATTTATTTAATTGGAACATATTCCTTTAATTAAACTTGGAAATATTATTCTCGAGATGACAAAACTAACTGTATTGCCTTGATTAGCATACTACTTTTTATGGGAAGTTGCAAAAAAGGACAAAAAAATCTAACTAACAAATATTTGAAATAAAATCACTTAGTCCTGATGGAAAAATATTTTCCTGTAAATATTTGATTCTCCATTTACCCCACTGTATGTCCAGGGAAAAAAAGGGATGGAAAGTGGCCATTTCAGTGACCTTGTGTCCCTCCCTTAGAGGAAGACGGCTGACAGGTAGATATATGAACAGTTTGTTATTGCAGATTCCAGATCTTGTGATTATCTCTGACTCAACTTCTGGGGTTTTATCTGGAATTCCTGTGACGGGTCAAACAGTGTACTACTCCTTTTCTTTACCTTGCAGCGAACCCAGGTTAAAAATACACCTTACAATAATACATAACCGTTTCCAAAACTTCTGCTTGAGTTGAAAAAATGATGGCAAGCCCCAGACTTAGGATGATCCAAAAAATATGTCTCAAAATGTAGACTTCAGTTTACCTGGGTAGATGTTATCATGAACTTATCTATACTTTTTTTAGTTTTCAGCTTTAGTTGATATAGTAGGTACAGTAAATAATTGCTATTCATTTTCTTAATGAATAAACCATATCAATTATATAGTCTTGCAGAATATTAGGTGATAGTGCCAGGTGATATATTTTTAAAATATCTTGCTAGAATTGCCTCGGACTTATGTGATGAGGAAAGATAAGTGTTTACATGTAAATCTCTTCTATATGCTTAGAATATATGTCTATATTTCTTCATTGTAAAATAAGCAAAGTATAACTTATGAATCAGTTTCGTTAACATTTATAAAGTACTCTAAGATCCTCTGGAAAAAAGTTTGGAGAGAGACTGTGACACACATTGTCAAAGTTTGTCTAAATCTTCCTACTTCTTCATCCAATATCAGGTTATATTTCCTTGCCTTCCCTAAGTCAATTCAAAATTCTGCTGATGTCATGTTCTTTGCTAATCATTTTTGCTACATTAGCCCTCTTCGAAAGCTTAATTATTCTCCTCATCAACTGCAAAAAAACTTGAATTTTTAAAATTTGAGAGACATGAATAAGTATGCCTCATTTCCGAACGCATCCTACTAACCTAGGATGAGGTCAGCTCTGGCCTTTCTTAGAGCAAAAAATAACCCACTTTATCCCTCTTCCACATCATTCACTTCCTCCTGTACATAGCATAGATGTTCTGGCAGACAAGATTTGCTGACTTTTTGCTTCCTTCCCATTAATATCTATCTCCCAACCCCCTGCTATAGCACAAGCACACCTATCATTCTCAGTGCAGTGTTGCAAGATTTCTCCGATATCTTGTGGGAATATCTTTCTAGCAGACACAGAAACCAGGAGAGAATTGTGACACCGCACCAAAAAACATGAACAATGCCGATGTTATTGTAGGACTAAGGGAAGAATGGCGGACAAGAGCTCTGCTATTTCTTCTCATGTCTCAACACAAGATTAGCCTCCCCTGCACTTAACTGCAGGAAAAAAGGACATTTTCTCCTTCAAACTTGGACTTCAAACTTCAAGACAGAGTAGGAACCTAACTTTGGGTGGTTTGCTGTGGCTCACTCGTGTCCCTGTGCTATAATTTGTTGCTGCTCAGTAGTACTGGCTCAATGGGGTTTCCTGAAAGGTGCACAAGTAGCAAGAAATACAGCAGAATAAATGGATCTGAAAAACAATAAATGGCACTTCATTAGAGTTTGCATTTATAATGCACAAATATATAGTTGTATTTTTTCCAGTTACAGCAGTGCACAACCTTTCTATCCAGGGTTGGATACAAGACACATGAAAGAAACACATAGAAGGGGTCTACTGCCTAAACAAAGGCATTTGGATGTAGCTGTTGACTAGATCTCTCTGCCATTTTAGATGCTCTGTGATATCAACCTTGCCTCCAGCCACCACTCCAGAAGCAGTCAATATTTCCATAAGTCTTGCAGCGTATCTGCCATCTCCACGCGAATGTCTTGGGTACCTCAGAACATCTCGGATGACACTAGATGTTTATCTGAGCAACTGAGGACCACCCTTCAGAACTGCATGCTGTGAGGCTTTTGATCAAGTGGACAGAACTCAACAAATATATTATAACGCCATCTTACTGTGCAGGCAATGTACAGCCAACCTCAGACTCAGCGTTTGTATGCTTCTCTGTTGGCATTTGATGAAGCCGCTGACAGAGGACAAAAGAAAAACTGCAAAGCTTTAGACTGATAATCTTTATCTTCTTAGGTTAGGAGCATAATTTAGAGAAGATGGAATACATGATAAAGCAGCAATGGCATGGAAATGGATACAGGGAAGGCGAGGTCCTTGCACCCTAAACCAACACTTGCCTTCATTGCTTCCTGTTTTCTCAGTTGCCAAAGGGAACAGATATTTTTAACTCCTCCCCATTTTTTCCATAGGCCTGTGCATTATACTATCTATATGACAACAAATTTGAAGGGCAGAAAAGGACTTAATGTATTTAATTTTTAGAAAATACAGTTATAACAATTCTTTAAAATCAAAGGAAGTTGTTTGATTTAGAAGAATGCTCATAACCAAAGTGACATTATTCCAATTACTAGCTCTTTCCCTGCAAAAATAATAGATTATAATCCAAACTGTTTACATAAAATGTATTGCTAGATGACCTGTGAAGTTCACTGTAGTGAATATGGCTCTAGAATACATAATTCTGGACTAGAAAATGTTTCCTTCTGACACCATATTTCACTGAAGAAGTTAAAGAGCTACAATGTCATGGATGTTGACATAAGTGTAAAAACGAAAAAGAAAAATTAGCCTATGAAACAAGTTATCTGACATTTAACAGTGAACCTGTAGTATGAAAGGTTAAAGATGTTAAGATCATTGTTGATAATGGAAGACTAGAAAACAAAAGGAATAGCCTGTGAGCTATGGCTTTTAAGCATATGGAAAAATAAATCTCTGGTTTGAAAGGTTTAATCCCTAACCCCTTTACATCTTGCAAGGGAAGCTGCTTATTGTTGGACATTTTGAGTCTCCACTCAATAGGCCAACATGCTAGCAATCATGGCTGATTTAGAAAGACGGATTCACTGTCTTACTAAAATGTACTGTTCAACATAAGGGTGCTTGATTCTGCTCACACGTTACTAACTTCTTTTAAGCTTATTGTTTGCTACATCTGTGGGGAGAAACACTCCCACTTGTTAATGCAGTCTTATGATTTCCTGTATCAATGATATAGCTCTGTATTCCATTCACATTGCATGTGCAGTGGAACAACTCTTGGCCAAATTACATTTCATGCACAGTCACCTTGAATATATTGGCCAAAATAAAATGAGAAAGTATCATGAATTGTTTTTTTATCACATATTATTTCAGATTTCTTTCAATTACTTCGCTAATAACCTATTGTGCCAATAATATTATTCTAATGATGAAAGGTGGATTTTATGAATTACAAAGGAAAAATTGAAGAATTATCAGGAAAACAAACAATTACAAAAAGACTGACTATAGGGAAGGAAATAAAACACCATATAAATAATGATTATATAATATTTTCTCTTTGATAGCCTGAGTTACTGCTCTTCCTTCACTCATAAAATGTTCTCTCCAGTTTTGTTCCTTTATACAGAATATCCTAACAGTCTGTTTATGGAAGAAATAACTCAGCTGACATCGTAACTGCCAACTTCTAAAAATGTCTATAAAGCACATATTTGCATAACTCTGCGTGTTTTCAGGTGCAAAACATTATGGCTTCTGAATCAAAAAAACACCTAACAAATACTTAAGACCATCTTTACCCAAGACAATGCCTTCACTGAGGTTGAAATATTACCAAAAGGTGATGATTTTATAAATTGAAGTATGAAGCATGAACTTTTCCAAAAATACTCTGTAACAAATACAAATGCAAATACAAATTAGGACATTTTCTTATTGTCATGACTTGTGCTCTCATCGTGTCAAAATGCCTTATTGAACTGAGGAGCCTGTTGCAATAGATAATATGCAGATGAAGTGAGAAGCAAGCATATCTCACATCTGCTTAAGCAAAGCAGATTATACAGAAGTAGCTGCATGGAAGCATTAAGTAACTTACCAGCATGACAGTGAGAAAGTAAGCTTAAAATGATGAGAATACTGCTGAAGTTTTAAGTCCTGTACCTTAGACCTGGCTAGATAGATGTTTTTGCTAGCCATTCCAGAATTTCCTCTGCTTTTATCTGTTCTTCTCATAAAGCACACACCAACATTGAAAACAATGGCTCCATTCTGGTCAACAAGAACATTTAAAGACTTGCTGTACGGGTAAAATAAGTCTTTCACTAAAGGATGCATTTTTAATTATAAATGGTTGGATCTGTTCATTCAGAGTCACCATTAAGGCCCATAAGAATTTTGAACTCACTTTTCTCAAGATTTTCAAATGAAAGACTAACAGTGTAGGTACCCAGACTCTTTTACAGAGATAAATTTGTTGCCTCCCAGTAGTATCAGCACAACTGGGTGAAAGACTCTGACTATCGGGAGGTACTAAGCACCCACTTTTGGAAAACAAGCTTATTCAAGGCAAGTCAAGATCTGATACCTTACAAATACTTTTTTAAATCTTATTCAAACTACATGTGTCTTTAACACAAAGCCCAAAACTGAAGTTAAAAATTCTGATTGCTTCACAGAACACCAAGAGATGCTTGACCAAACTCATGTGAGAGCTATGTTTTGCCCACTAAATTTAACTAAGTGCAGAAAATCTGGACTGGCTCCTTTCCAGTGGTACAATGTGTATTAGGATTAATTTATTACTGTCACTCTTCTTTTGCTAACCTACTCCCTAGGACATTATCCCCCCCCTATATTTTTAAACAGGTGAGGGAGGCTTTAGCTGCACGACGAACATTGTAGCTAAAAATAATTCATGGATTTCTTAGGAAAAAACAGACTTAAATAGATGGTATACAACAGAGGAAGAGAATTTACAAAATATGTTTTTTGCAAGCATCCATTAATCAAAGAAATGCAAATATTTGGTTAGAAAACTGTCTTAGTTCAAAAAGAGTGAACAGTATTGTCAAACAACACAGGCTGAGCATTTGGCTTGACATCAAAACAGTTAATCAGAAATAGTCAGTGGTGTCTTTATTTATATTCAGGACATCTTTCTTTTTGAGAAGTCCTGTTACTGCTTCCAGGACCATTCAGAGAGGCAGGTACAGTGCAAAGGAAATAGGAATAGCTCAGTTTGCTCCTCGCGATCTTAGTTGGTATTTGGCTTGCCATTACCTTATGCTAGAAAACAAAACAAAACAGGACATTTTGCAAGCAGATCATTTCATAGTTAAAGGAATAGCTAACAGTCATAAGATGTACATCAGCTCTGCTTGCTCATATTGCAGATGTATCCATAGTTTCAGTCATACTAGGTTTCCTTATTATTTCTTTGTACTGTAATGTGGTATAGACATCCCAACGGTCAGGGTTCCCTGTGATGACAAATTATAAAGGATAGTCTTAATATAAAGACATGATAAATGACAAGAGGTGATAGAAATCCATATGCTACCCAGAGGATAATGTAGCAGCATTTCCTGAATAGCCTCCATGTTCCATTATGGCAGAGATTAGATGGAACTAGAATTTAATCTGCCTGGCAGCAATCCCAAATGAGGGACTCAGCAAAAATGCAGCTGTTAGAAATAGGGACTTATGCTTACACATGTCTGTATGCTCAGTGAGAAAAAGAACTTACCGTATGTAATATATATGCTTTAAAAATTATTCATTCATTAAGATGTATTATAATGATAATATATTTTCAGGGAACTTTTCAATGTTTACCTATTTCCCACCAATCACCAGCCTCACCCTAGTTCACATTTCCTACTTCAAATTATTTTTCTTCTTTTTTGTTCCTGCCAGTTTCTCAGCACCTGCCCTCTTCTCCAGTGTCTATTTACTATTCTTTTTTTCCCATAATTTCTTCTTTTCAGATTACATTCCTGCTGTTATACAAGTATTAGAGGTAAAAGGATGCTAGAAGTATTTGATGTCTATGCTCAGACTCCTAATTCCTCAGTCCCATGACAGTGGCTGCAAGTAGCAGGGACATTATAAACACACTTATCTCTACAACTTTCAGAACATTGTGGGAAGTTACATTCTTTTTTGAAATTATTTTTTCCAGATATGGTCCCTACAAATTGAATTCTTTTTTGGGGAAACACATAAGAATCAGTTCAGATTTCAGTTTTGATTCAGAAATGGTTCCTGAGAAATATGAAAATGGCAGAAGCTTGGACAGCATAAGTTTTGTGAAATAAAGGAATTTACTTAAAAAAAAAAACTTGTAAAGAAATCAAAAGTAGACAACCTCTGTTTTTAATAATTTGCCTTTCTTTCTGAGAATGTCTTTACCTCAAAATGCCTCCAGTGAAATTTTCTCAAGATACTTACATAATGCATATACATAAAGCTTGATTTTAACAGACCTGAAATACATGTAAGGTATTTTAAGTGTTTCTGCTTTTTTAATTTGTTATGCTAGAAAAGGTAACTCTGACAGTTAAATAAAAAAAAAAGTTGTTAATACAAACTTAGGTTGATAAAACAAATGCAAGAGTCCAAAACTTAAAAGAAATTAATCTTTTGAAAACAAATGCTAAGCTCCATGCAATTACACAATCTTTTCTCAATGTTAAGGTAAATTGTTAAAAACACGTGGGGGCAATTCTTACCATTCCTTTAAAACTTGGTCTTAATTTTTCAATACATAAGATATAAAGCTGGGAGAACTATTCAAGCTTGCTTTGAAAGAATTTCTTTTGACTTAGGTCCTTATTTCACTACCTATTTTATTATTTAGAGTTCTCTCTTTCAATTGAGCAAACCATTTAAATTGAATGCTCATATACTTCTTTGCTCTCACTGGCAGTAGGGAGAAGCAGGACTGTATGTTTTGTAGGCTCTTATTTTTTCTTAGGTTTCATTGAATGAAAGTGCTGTTGGTAAGTGTATACTTTAGAATTAGAATAGAATAGAATAGAATAGAATAGAATAGAATAGAATAGAATAGAATAATTTCAGTTGCAAGGGACCTACAACAATCATCTAGTCCAACTGCCTGACTAATTCAGGGCTGACCAAAAGTTAAAGCATGTTATTAAGGGCGTTGTCCAAATGCCTCTTAAACACTGACAGGCTTGGGGCATCGACCATCTCTCTAGGAAGCCTATTCCAGTCTTTGACCACCCTCTCGGTAAAGAAATGCTTCCTAATGTCCAGTCTAAACCTCCCCGGTGCAGCTTTGAACCATTCCCACGCGTTCTATCATGGGATCCCAGGGAGAAGAGATCAGCACCTCCCTCTTCACTTCCCCTCCCCAGGAAGCTGTAGAGAGCAATGAGGTTGCCCCTCAGCCTCCTTTTCTCCAAACTAGACAAGCCCAAAGTCCTTAGCCGCTCCTCATAGGACATACCTTCCAGCCCTTTCACCAGCTCTGTTGACCTCCTCTGGACGCATTCAAGGACCTTCACATCCTTCTTAAATTGTGGGGCCCAGAACTGCACACAGTATTCAAGGCGAGGCCGCACCAACACTAAACACAGTGGGATAATCACCTCTTTTGACTGGCTGGTTATACTGTGTTTAATGCATCCCAGGATGCGGTTTGCTCTCTTGGCTGCCAGGGCACACTGCTGACTCATATTGAGCCTGCTGTCAACCGGCACCCCCAGATCCCTGTCTGCAGGGCTGGTCTCCAGCCACTCTTCTTCCAGTTTATACATGTGCCCGGCATTACTCCATCCTAGGTGCAGAATCCGGCATTTCAACTTGTTAAACTTCATCCCATTAATCATTGCCCAATGCTCAAATCTATCTAGATCCCTCTGCAAGGCATCTTGTCCCTCAGGAGAGTCAACAGTACCTCCCAGTCTGGTATCATCAGCAAACTTGCTAATGGTGCATTCAATTCCTGCATCCCTATCATTGATAAATATATTGAACAGAACTGGCCCTAGAACTGAACCCTGAGTAACACCCCTGGTGACCGGTCGCCAGCCAGATGTAGCCCCATTCACTACAACCCTCTGAGCCCTGCTGTTCAACCAGTTCTTCACCCAGCGCACTGTGAACCTGCTCATCCCACAGTTGGACAACTTGTCCAGAAGGATGCTGTGAGGGACAGTATCAAAAGCCTTACTAAAATCCAGAAAAACTACATCCACTGCCTTCCCTTCATCCCCTAGGCAGGTGACCTTATCATAGAAGGATATCAAATTAGTTAAACAGAACTTTCCCTTTGTGAACCCGTGTTGACTGTGCCTGATGATTGCACTATTCCTTAAATGCTTTTCAATACTACCCAGTATAATCTTCTCCATAATATTTCCAGGAACTGAGGTTAGACTAACAGGTCTGTAGTTCCCTGGGTCTTCCTTCACACCCTTTTTGTAGATTGGAATAACACTGGCTAACTTCCAGTCAGCAGGGACCTCCCCAGACTCCCAAAACCTTTGGTAGATGATTGAGAGGGGTTCTGCCAGCTCCTTCAGTACTCTGGGATGAATCCCATCAGGCCCCATGGACTTGTGAGCATTCAGCTGATACAGCTGGTCCCTTACAATATACAGCCATGGAACTGTAGAAAACACTTGTTTTTCTTCTATTTTTGTGGCCTTTTTTTGTTGCCTTTGTTATATGCGAAAGGTCAGTGCTGCTCCTACTGATCCCCACTCAGTGAATATGTCCCTTAAAGCTGGTACAGAGCTCTCAGCAGAATTGTTCACAAGCCAACGAGAAGGTCCAGCAGAAGAAAGTAGAAGTAGCCAAAGCAGAAAATTTTCTTTGGCTAAAAATATGGTTAATCGTTTGGTCCAAACTTGTCCTTCCCCTACGGTAGTTCCACCTCAGCCTTTCTTGACACTCATATCAATTTCCCTTTTCTTCATTTCTGCATGATTCTAGTCCTCCGGACAGAGGTACAGGGGCAATTTGGAGGAGGAGAAAGAAAGTGTGCAGCCATGAGGCTGCTTCCCAGTGTCATCATCGAAAGTATTCACAGCGCTGCAAAGTGCTAACAAGGTCACCATCGCCATATTAGACCTAATCCACCAGTAAACATACTAAACCCTCCCTCCTTGCTTTCAGCAAGAAATTATGGAACCAATGTAACATTTGCTGCCATCACATTGTTCACACTACTGTTTTATGTTATGCCTCATCATTCACCCTGTTGATTCAGATTATAAGCTCTCTAGAGCTGGGACCATCTGGTATTCTCTGTTTGTAAAGAGCCTGGCACGATAAGGTCTTGTTCTGGGTTGACACACAATCATAACAAAAACAACCAACAATAAATAGATAGCTTTATCTCATCAATTGATACCTTTTTTTATTCCCAGTGGACATTTTGCTGTAATATAAATATTCAAAACAAAAGGGAAAACGAAAAGACAAGGACATCCTTTAGGTATGAGGAACAAATTCAGATTATCCTCAACCTAGTCACCTTTTATCCTATCCACTTTCCTATTTCATTTTGCATTTATGCAATAAATAACAGCTTTCATATACAGGCTGGACTAAATCAGATATGAGTTTATTTCCTCTGTTTTTACATACAAAGCTAGAGACCTACCTAAAACACATAGAATTCACACTGAAAAATACAGTGATGAGGGTAATTAATTACATCATAAGGTTAGACAATAATATTACTTTGTTAATTACTCACAGCTTGGGGCCCATTTTTTCAGTGCAGCGGACAACAGCATGCGTTTAATCCCCATAATAACAATAATGGGATACATCATTAACCCTATTTTATTCTTTCTTAATTTTTATAATACCAATAACAAAGATCATTAACCTCTGTTCTGTTTAACATCTAATCAGCCATTTTAGTTAAATAAATATAATAGAAAACATTAAATATCACTTTGTTTAACTAGATTTCCTCTCAGGAGGGGAATTTTTCCTAATGTTATATTAATACCAGTTTATTCAACAAGTGTCAAAACATCAGTGGCAACATGGAAAAAGATCCATTGCAACATGCAGTCTTTAAATAAATCTGTTTAATCTTCATTATTTGATAAAGAGTTTCTTAAAAAAGGTAAGTTTTCTGTTAAAATGTATATTGAACATATTTGATAAATTTTCCCTTTGATCATTCTGTTACATTCTGGGCTTCAAACATTGCTTAGATTCGGATATTTATAGATGTAAAGTTTGTATTGAAATACAGTCCTGTATTTCATCCTTTCATTAGAAAGATAGGAGTAAAATGTACCTCTGTTAGTGAAGGTAAGCTGAGTTAAGAAGAGGAAAAAAAAAGAATATATTACTGCTGAGAAGAATCCATTTTGCATAAATGTCCCAAGCAGCAACACAATAATACAAGTGAAGCTATATAACCAATATTTTGAATCACCATTTCTAATGACTTATAAAACATAAAGTAGCAAAATGATGATACATTAGTAAGCAAGAGGTATGACTTTGAATTTCAAGCTTGGCTACTGAAATATGTTTGTTTACTCAGTTATAATGGTAACATTAAATAAGACCTTGCTTTTTTAGGTGAGTAACCACAGCAAGAGAGTAAGAAGATGTAAGCTAAAACAGGGATGAAATTATGTAAATTTTGGAAATTACCAACAAAACTGTACTAAAAAAAAGGCTAAAGGAGTTCTCAGGATTACCAATGAAAGTGGTGGACCCCAAGTCTTTCCTTGTATTTATTTATTTATGTATGAGTGTTGCAAGACAGGTCATCTGTTAGAGTGATGTCATGTACAGATCGATAATCAGTTGATTAGAAGAGAGTGTCTGTGAAGCCTACACATTTAATAAAAGGGTTATGGGATATTGCTTATTTAGAAATGATCCAACAGGAATACGTGACCATTCGTCATTTTAAGGCCGTAGAGAGTTCCCAAATGCTCAGATCTTTGGGAACATGCTGATGTTAAAATCCTATTTGATTTTTGATGAAAATCTGTTGGGTCTGTATGAGTTACCTCTCTGCCTTAAATTAAATATATTGATTTTTTCACACTCCTGTAGAACTCCTATAGTATTTATTCCATATTAGGAAACTACCAGTCCTCTTCCCCACAAATCGAGCATCCAGAAAGTCAAAAACAGTTATACAAAGTCACAATTAGAGCAGAATAAAAAAGAGCATCAGGGATTACAAACCCAATATTTTGAGCTACATTCTGCTGTACTTAAGAATGCTAAAGGCAGTACCTAAGTTTGAGTTAAGCAATGAATCATGTAATAAAGTTTTGCCTATTTGTCTATGTTTCTTGAATTTAAGAGGACTTGAAACTAATCTCAGTCTAACTTTGAAATACTTTCACTGCAACTCGTGTGTTTATTCTAAACAATTTAAATGTAAAATTGTAGAGTAGGAAGGACAACATTTTCAATTTTTTCAACATAAGAAGGCACTGCTTTAATTAGATCTCACCAAGATAGCCTATTAAGGAGTCTGTCACAAATGTTTAAATTGCTACAAATTTTATGAGAAAGGAGAGAGAAGAAAGATATCCTTTCTAACTCAAAGATACTATTTAATTCAAGCTGCCGTTCAAAAATGCCATTCTGCTGCCACTGAAGAAGAGTTCTGTTCAAGGTGATACTGCTATGTCCTTACATGATGTTAAAAATATCATATTCCTCTACTGCAACTCCTTGGTCCAAAATGTTTTTCGAAGCAAGCATGAAAACTGCATTCTTACCTTCACCGAACAACTGAAAATACACATGGCATTCTTCAAAATCAGCATGAAAACTACATTTAGGTGATTATTAAGAAAAGATTTATTTAGCAAGAATGAGGAATTACAACTTTCAGTGTGCTTCTAAAACCTGAAAGACATGGGTAATATCTATTTTTCCTGTGGATGGGATTCCCTCAACTGTAGATCACCACTTTTTCATGGAAAATGGACATTCCAGCTTTTTTGCAGCTCTACCGACTGATTCTTAATTATTTTAAACAAACACTGTTTTAGGGAAGAATTGTTCTTCTGGTACTTTATCTACAACATAACTTATCCCCATGTAAGGAGACAACCAACTTAGACGTCATCAAACGCCTAGAAGATAATTTTACATTACTACTATACTGAGCCAAATACGAGCTGCTTCCCGAATGGGAAAGGTTCTAAAGGTTCTTGGTTTTCTTAATTTTAAGGGAATTTCATGCAAATCCCAGGAGGTAACCTTATGTACAGCCATCCGTTCTATGCTAACCATTCTCCACTCTCCCACTAATCCACACAGCAACTACACTGAAAAAAAATCAAGGTACAATAAAGCTAAAGGACAGTTGTGTTCCTTGTCTCCTCCTCCTTTCCTTTTCTTAAATTGATGAGAGTTGCAATCTCCACCTTCAACTGGACAGTTTTTCTTGTGGGTTTTGTCTTTGTGAACAGCTTGTGAGAAAAGACTAAACAACATTTGTATTACAGACTACACTACATGTAAATGAAATGTTCAATGCATATCTTATTAGGAGAAGTGCAGGAACAAGAGTTCCTGCTGAATAAGATGAACCAGATAAGGTAAACCTCAAAAGCTTTGTTGTAAGAATCTAAATATTAACCGAGCATTATGGGTTTAGTTGTTGGGTTGGGATTTTTTTTTTTTGGGGGGGGGGGTTGTTGATGATTCAGCATTCTTCTGTAACACCATACTCCCTAACCCTTGCATTATAAGAGAAGATTATGAACACCTGTCTGATTGAAGAGTGGTTTGGAATGCTCTGTTTATATCGTATTTCAAAGAAAGAGGAAAGGATTAAGAGTAGGCTGTGATTTAATACAACCCCAATCTCTATCCATCAATGTTATCCACTATTACCGTGACAAACCAGAGGCAACAAAGCCTTTACAATTGGTATCATTTAATTAATCTCTTTCTCTTGTAAAAAATCTGTTGCAAGAATTTTTCTGAAAATTAGAATTTATGAATAAAAGGAAATTCCAAGTGTTCCTTAGGCTACAATGCTGTCAAAAACAGAGAATGAAATGTAGACATTACATATGCATAAAATAGAAAATCCTTCCAATTGAAAAAAACAGAAAATGAAAAAACATGATGTAAACCATATTTTAGAAATAACCATGTAAACCATCAAATTTTATAATAAATGATTGTTATAACAATGTGATTGAACCTCAATGCTGAGGATCACAGTTAAAAAAAATTACTTGTACATTAAATTGTGCAATGTACCCAAAAAAGAAGGGGTAATTAAGCATGAAGGGAACCTGTCTAAATAGTTCTCTGAATGAACCAGTACTCATTAGTTTAGTTAATGAATGGGGATACATATCTCTGCACTTGCAAGCAGTAACTATTTTTGCTCTTATCCTGGGAAGTATCACTGTTTGGATCAGTTCTCTCAAAGAAAAAAAGACGGTAAAGTGGGTATGCCTATACGCTAAGTGCAATTTGCTTTGTTTACACATAACCATCTGTCCTGGAACAGAGATGCACACATAACATTTAGGCTATTTTTTAACAGGAATTATAAGATGACATAAATGGCCAGTTTCTCCAGAGCCAGTCTCAACATCCAGATCAAACGCTTACATTAATGCTTACATTATTCTCTCTGTAGAAGATACTGCACAAAAAAGTTAGTACTACATAGCATTTCTTCACAATCCTGTTTGCTCAATTATTCTGAAATTATGTGTAGCAATCACAAAATTTATTTTATACTACCTGAGAAGTCCAGTTTGGCATTAAATGTGCTTCTCTTCTTTATCTACACTGCTCCACTCAGTAAGCCATATTCTGTGTAAAGAATACTTGTTTCTGCCTCTGCATTTCCATTCATTTACCTGGATGAGCCCTTTACACATACAACAAAGCTGACAAGCTGGTGTGAGTGGATTGCCTATCTAGCATAAAAACTGTAGCCCTGTTTTCCAAAATAAGGGCAAATGAAAGGCAAGCAACACCTCTGCATGACCTTCCTATTGTAGAATAAAATGCAAAATACTGAGAAGAAAACTATGTACGTCAAATAGAAGATTCAGGAATATTATGCAGCATCAACACTTTATGGTTATTTTAATGGGTCTATGTTTCATATTTAACAGCAAATTTAGAAAAATACTATACTCATACTGATAAAGAAAAAAGTTTGTAAAAAAAGAAGCTAGTGTTAGCAAAAATTGGTTTCGTTGATAAATGATTGCATAGTTGCTGAGGAGAGGAAAACACTGAAAGTGAACGGACACAAGTAGGGGAGTCACAATGATAAAAGATGCAGTAAACACCATTATCAGCAACTGGTTAAATAACTTGTAGCAAAGGCAGGAGTAGTGTTTTAGGGTTTATTATAAGCACTATTACTATTATTATTATCATTGTCATTCAATAGAAGAATATAAACGAAAGAAACAAATTGTACATTCTAAACCTGTGAAAATACTATAAACCTAGCTGCCTATTTACACAGGAGAAATAAAATGCTTCTTGCACTTTGTTTTATTCAGTTTGTGTAAGATCATAAGTATGTAGTCAGGTATTTTCAATGTGATACATTATTTCATTTGCCTACTCTCTTATTAAATTCTTAGCTTAGTTACTTGGGCATTTGGCCTGAACAAACCACAACTGCTGAGGCTTAGTATTCTCTTTGTGGGTGATAAATCCCTTTCCATGTATTTCACTAAGGACAACCTCTCGTGCATACCTTAGAAAGGATCACTCTCCAGAGCTCTATATAAAATTATTCACTTTCTTCAAATATCTATGTAGATTTATTAATCTGCTTGCCTATAATCCAATCTCTTTCTACTGTGTAATTTTTTAAATTTCTATATACAAAACCATGTTGTGACATTCATTCTTTTCATGGTAGATTATCTTTTTCATGCATAATACTAATCCTCCAGATCAGCTTGTCTTCCATCTCTGCCCTTTAAGAAAGAAAACAGTCCATAGTCCATAGTATCTTCTCAAGTGAAGACCTACTATTATTAATTGCACTAATGCGTATGGAGTAAAATAGGAAGCTCATTGTCTTTTTTGCCTATGGAAGTTTACTATATTTGTTACATCCTTAATTTTGTCTATATGTGAGTTATCATACAATAATTTTCTTTGCATTTCCCATTTACTTCATCACAGTTGTATTCCTATCTTGAGCAGATTGCAGATAGCTATGATGCATTTCATAGTACTGAATTTTTATTGAAATTTATAAACTGGGAAAATTACAGTTGACTTGAGCTGGAAAATGAAAACTCTTCTTATGAAATTCCTCTGGACAAATTTACTAAGTTCACTCCAAAACTTATTTTATTGGGGGGGAGGGCGCGTAAGCAATATGGGAAACCTACCTAAGGATTCTTACATTGCACTCCCCAAAAGAGATTAGAGTTATTTTCTAAATTATGTTTCTAAATTATTTTCTCATTTTTCTAATTGATTATTATTTTCAGTCTTATGAATATTGTTCTAATTTATAAAATAAGAGCAATTTCGTAGAAATTGTGTGGTTTTGCTTCAAGTTCCCCATCAGTAATCTGCATTAATTCTGTACCATCCAACAATGTGGACAGAGATTGAGATCTACCTCCTTATTTTATCCAGAAATAAAGTGTACAGAAATGGGAATGTTTCTAAATTAGTAAGACATTATAGGGGTTAAAAATGAAGATGTGGCAAATGAAAATATTTCTCTGTTCTTGGTAGGAAAGCAAACACAAATGCCTCAGTCATAAAGCAGATAGTAAATACTGTTTATTAGAAAAGTTTTAAGATGCAAGTATGTAACTCCAAGGACTTGGAATTATGAAAGAATGTTCTTAACACTATCACTGTAGATCATCTTTTCCTCTAATCCTTAAAGTTAGATACTGTTTCATATTACAGAAAAAGATATTTCATTACTTAGAATTTCCCTCTTTACTCTTTTTTCATGATTCTGCTCCTGAAATAGCGGATTAGCAATGGTCAATTAACAATAGTTCACAGGGAGTTCTTTCAAATCTTGGACAAAGTCTATAAATAGATACAAATAACACAAATAACTCCTTCTTTTGCATTGAATTGCTATAGATAATGACCTAAATAGCACATGTGCAAGTAATTTCTGTATTTTATACATGTAGCTCTTTATAGATCCAGCAAAGATTTGCACATATCCTCAACTTTATGTGTTCCAAGTAGCCCCAAGGCTTTTGTTTGTACTGTTTGTACAAATGCCACATGATTGTTCTCTTTCATGTGATACCTTTAAGAAAAAAGAGAAGGAAGGAAAGGAAAGAAGAACCTCACTTAATCTTGGTCTATAGAGTCCATACTAGTTTGAAACCTCTGACACTCATAGTTACTCAAGTTATTATAAATGTTTTGGTTGTTTGAAGAAAATGAGAGGAACTGCTTTATGTCTAATTATAGGAAAGATCAAACAGACTTGATTTTGATGAATTTTCCAGGTCTTATTCCAACTAATTTAATTAACTGCAGTATTTACCTAGCAACTTTATGAGAACAGACTTCATGTGAGATTTCTTGTGGTCCTTGAGCCAGTGTACGTACGAGAGTGCAAGATCAGCCCTTTTAATTTTACCTTGGCCCTTGACTCAGAGAACCAAGTAGAACCAGGAAGTGCAGAGGAACAAGAAAATAGGAAATATTTTTTGAAGCTTTTGACAAGTTCACTTCTCTTTTGGTTTGAATTCTGGGCAATGGTTCAGATCACCTCTTATTTTAGCCAAATCTGGAGGCCAAACCTCTGCTGGTTTTGTTCAACCTCTGCCCTTTCTTCCTGTCCCACAGTCCCCAATTCACACACTACCTGTGAATCTATTTTGACAGCTGTATTTTCCCAACAGGAAAGTACTTTACACATATGTGGTAATTTCAGAGTCAGTACATGCAGCTCCCGCTCTTACCTCAGTATGCCTCCCCTTCTGTACAGTTATGCTTGTACAGGCTAAACCTAGCAAAGGCTCTGACCCCTCAACTCTTCATTTTTTTCCCCTTTTAATTATACACAGCACATACGCTCATCAGTGTTGAAACAAACTGAAGACAAACAGTGTATCTAATTATTTTTGTATGTTGCTTAAACTTTTAATATATTGCCTTGGGTGCATCTTGGAGTCAGGGAAAGGAAGTTAAAAAAAACAGGCTTTTCCTTTTGGAAATCTCTTCCAAGGGTTTTAGACAGCTTTTGGTGTAAAATAAAAAGATGTTATTGCAAAAGTGGTGGGAAGTGAGCAGGGATTTTAATTTACTTTCATGTTGTTTCCCCACTAAGTTCAATCTAAGGTGAAACATCGTGTTGATGTCAAATTTTGCTTCAAGCAAAACAATAGAGGAGCTCTAAAATTAATGTAGGTGTCCAGTCAGAGGCCTTATACAGCCATTAACGGCAGTACCAGCTTGAGATAATGCATTATAAGCATGAAAAATTCAGCAGCAATTGCTGTGTTCTGATCTCTCTCCCTTTTTCTTACTTTGTTTCCTACAGAATCTGCTGCACATTCCCAAACTGGTCTTTCTGCTAGTTTACCCCACAGAAATGCACTGGATCTGGATCATTATGACTAATGAAATTGCTGAGAAGCAATTTTTTTTGTGAAAATATAATGCCACTCTAGAACTTTCACCACACATTAGGATTGTGTAACAAGGGCTTATGGTTGCCTGAGGCATAACTTTGATTCAGCATCTCTCCATCTTTAGCCACCCAGTTCAATGCACTATTGTAAGATGAGCTGAATACTGAAATTCAGTGCTACTGAGAGATGAATGCCATTTTATAGCTTTATATTGTAAAATTGTTACATCTTTTGTTATCACCTATTTGCTTGCAAAAAAATAAAAAAGGTCTCTGAGCCCATTTAGAACATAAAAACAAATTATAACAGCGCTAAGGCACGGAGTGCTGAGTTAAAATGAGCTGTTGTTCATGTTCTCCAAATTCCACTGTAAATTTGCAACCCACATGTTATGGTTTAAGATTCAAACCTGTGGACACAATTATGGTTGACCAGTAGGCTTTTTATCTGACAAATGACTTGGCTGACTTAGAAATCAGATCTTATAGCCTCCAGAGGACAACATGCTCTTATCCATGAGCTTTCAGCTCTTGGATATTTCACATACAGTTTTCACAAAAGAAACACCTGAGGTGTATCAATGCTTCATGTAATGAAATCTTTCAGAAGAGCAAGAAAAATATAACTCTTTTATTCTGAACACAGGTCTACATAAAAGCACATTTAATTTCAAGTCAATAGGTTTGCCTCACATCAGCACTTACGGGATTAAAGACAGGAATAGTTTGGCTTCCCTGAATGTATTGTTATTATTATCAATTCCTGCAGTCTCACAATAAGTTTTCAATAAATTTAAGATTAACTATTATTTTCTCACCTATAAATAAAATATAATCATCTTAAAAATCAATGAAGGGAAAACCATCAGATCCATTAACCTGACTAAGAATTCCTCCAGGCCAATAATATGAACTGCAGTGCACTGGATCTTTCATTTTATTGAGCTATATCTCTTTGTATGGCAGCCAGCAGGGAAAAAAATCAAATCTAAAATCAAAGACTAAGGTTTTTTGTTCTGGAAACCAGGGAGGTAGGGACTGAATATTCTTTTATGCCTGGGGTTAATTTTTTTCACCTTAATTTGCAATCAGACATAATAAAAAAAAGATATTGCCCCTGGAAGGAAGCAGCTTTATTATCATCCCAACTATTTTCCGTACTTTTTATCACTTCTAAATCCTTTGTTTTTGAATTCACCTCCATAACCTTGCAACATTATAAACACATTTACTTGTCTTTGCTGACTGTCAACCAATACCATCTGCTCTTTGGAGCCTTAAAAATAGTAACATATATATGGGTCAAAACTGTAGTCTCTAGGTAACCATGTAGCAGATCCAGGTGATTAATTTTCCCACAACCTTTATCTTACCCAGGAGCAGACTTTTCCTATGTCTTTCCCTAGTGAACATTCCTCATAAAATGTGAAATTAACAAAAATGCAATCTTACAAAAAAACAGTATTTCATAGACGACCCATGTCAACTAACAGAAGGGGTTGTTAGTCAGCTGCCTTGTTTGAACTTGATCCAAAGGCATTTCTACTCTCTTTCATAAACAGAAGTGGTTCAAGCCATAAAACTCTGAAACTGGGACAAACCGACAGAGCTTTTTTTTTCCTGTAAAAGAAAAGAAAAATAGTAGCATTAGCTTCTGCTTTCAGTACCTCTTGGCAGTGTTACTTCACTTAAATACCATTATTCCTGTCTGTGAGCTGGGATTCTACTTATACTCCCCCTCATGACCCACACATTCAAGCTGCTTCTTCCTAAACCATACAGGATACTTCGACGAGCTAATTGACAAGATGATATCATGATATCATGATATCATATGCCATAGTGATCTATGTCAAACTGAGATTACACGGAAAACACCAATGTTAAAAAGGCTAATCAAATTATACAAGCAAGCACTGATTTAATCTTTTGACTCAGTATGCATAAATTGCATATACATATACACTATGATAGTCCCTTATACATTTTTTAAAGAAGGCCAACTGCAGAGAATGGATAACATTTGTTAATAGTAAAAAAAGTCCTTATTTTCTCTGTTCTCATCATTCCGTGTGTCACAGAGGCCTTGTTTACAGTACACTATTCAAATTCTACTCTAAAGATAAAAATACTTGCTTTACTATTAGCTTATTACTATAATCATCTTCAATTTTTTTTTTTCACAATAGAGAAGGAGAGGTAATAACCTCATTTTACAATAGAACTGAGCAACACAAAGAGCAACATAAAATATGCAATAACTTTCAGCGCTAGGACCTGATTTTTTCAAAGTATTCAGCATGTGATATAACCTGATAGGTTCAAAGCACAGCCTTCACGTACTGAATCTTTGACAATCAGTTTCAAAGGTTTCGAAATAAGCATCCAAAAATTGGGCACAACTATTAGTAAAAAACCCCCACAAACCAACACTGCTAAAGGTCTGTTTTAAATCATTTGTTAAACAATTTGCTTGTCTATTAAAGTCAGGACCAAACTCTAAATCTCTATAGCAGCATCAAATTGCCTTGACAACAGAAACTACCTTTTTATTTATGAGCTATCCTGACTCATTAATTATATGCTTTTCTACTTATGAACAGGTGAATCAAGGGTCCTACAAACAATTGTGTCCTTCACTACATAGCTTTACTTCTTTCACATAACAGATCCATTCTAGGCATTGAAGAGGCAAGATTTGGTGGAATAACCTATAATTAAAGATATGTAACAGGACTTAATTGAAGCTTACCTATGCAATCTAATCTGTCATTGCTTAACTTCTGGGTGCATTAAATTGCACTCTTAGTTCTGTCATTTAACCCTTTCAGATGTAATTTTTTTTTTTTTAGAGTCATTAGCATAGTTGAAATCTTTAGAATTGCCATACATGTCAGCTAACAGAATAGCAGATGATAATGATAAGTTAACATCTCTTATACAAAACAGCAGTAGAAAGAAGTGGCTTTGAGAGATATTTGGTAAAAGCAGGAAAATGTTATGACTAAGGAACACTGAATTCCATTCCCCTAGGAAACAGAAAGATCCAGTGCAGTGGCTCTCCACTGCTGATGCACGTGTCACTGGTGATCTATTCAGGCTAAGAATAAACTCCATAAAATTATTTTTAAAATATTTTTATATAATGCACACACACAGAGACACACATAAGCAAGTCTACAACCAGAGAAACTTATAAACTTGGTGAAAACCAAGTTAGCATGCTTTCCACCACACTATGAAAGAACAAGCAAGTATTACATTAGTAGAACGGTAGTACTACTTTCTTGAGTATAGCCCTGAGATTTCCAGGAAAACATTATAGAGCTCTTTACAGTAAGCTGAGACGTGCGGAATGAATTCTTTCCTAATGAATGTGTGAGAATATGTTTTGGGTTTTTTCCTGGACACACTGGAAAACTATGAGAGGGAACTGGAGGCCCAGTAACTTGCCAATGGGTCTAATTTAAGTCCATACTACAGCACTGGTTTCATCTTGACTTTTATTTTTTTTATTAATTTCTCTGACATATTGCCTCCTAAAAGGATACCTAATGTACTACAAGAAATCAAACTATTGTTCACAAAATGCTAGTTGTTCTGTATCAAACAAAACAAAGCTCTCATTATTTAAGCACTTAAATAGATCAGATAGGAAAAGTGCTACTTTCATTTGTGTAGCTTATTTTTCTTCCTCGGGATCTGAAAGTGCCATATTGTAGAAACATTTACTCCACAACACCAATACACCAATGCAATGTCAACCTAGTTCATTCAAATCAATTACTGAAATTGTTCTGGATTCATACTGAACATGACTGAAAGCAGATGTGGCTCCTTGTTCTAAAGGATGGCTTCCATTTTATTCTTTACTCATTAAATTGGTTATTCCTCTACTGTTTGACTAACATGATCTTGGTTTCTGTCCACTCCTTCACAACTCTAAGAGGGCTCTCAAGATTAGTGTTATTGTTTGTATCTCATTCTTCACATTTTCAACTTGCTATAGCAGCTCTACCCTATTTGATTTATGCTGCACTGTTGTACTGAGTTAACCTTTTTCTAAGGAAAGCATGAACATTTTAAAGTGTTCGGGGTATTTATTTACCCGGAGAAACTCATCTGGTAACATACGGTTTGTAGCGATGTCCTGCTGTTTTACCCATGATGCCAGAAGAGTTGTCTGAAGCTGAAAGAGGTTGAGGGACTTCCCCAAAAATCACATAATAAACAGACCATCCAGATTAGAAGTTCAAAATAAAGATCCTCTTGCCTTTGAATTTGTCTCTAACCACTGGACCATATGGTTTTCTTTCTCAGCAGTGCTTAAGTGAGTTGTTTCTGGATTTTCTCTTTTTTGTTCTCTTTCTCAGATGATTTTTCTTTTTTTTCCCCAGAGAATGGCTAGTGAAATGAAACTGTGATGAAATGTGCTCTTTTGGACTTTAAATTATGTGTGCTGAACAGAATCAAAAGCATTTCATTTAATAGTGGCATAAAGTAAAATAAATGCCCGGTCATTAAGCAGCATGAAGAAACAAAATCACTTTTTTTTGAATACTTAACAATTCACAGTTGTTTGGAAATATGTATATGATTATCTTTCACACAAAGTCAGATGGTCTATATTTAAAATGTTGCAAGGCATTCTTCCTCACAAGAGGAAGGTCTTGATCCTTCAGCTGGATTTCTACAGTGAAAAAGGACTGGTGACTACTAAGATGTGAGGCAGGGAACCAGTAGTAGATTTTAATCTGATTTTATTTTTAATTCTTTCAAATGCTTATAATTTTTGTTCTCAAATTAAAATTTTATTTTCCAAAACAAGATTAATTCCTAGCAAGGCAATGGTAAGCTGGGAACTTAAACTGTCATACTCATTTACAGTTATGTGCTAATAGGTTGAAAGGTTCTTTCTTATTAAAATTAGAACCAGTAGAAACAAACTGCTTTATTTTCTTACATCCTGCCCAATAAACTCTATTTGTTTTTACTGACAAAAATATTCAAAGATCTAACAAACTATTTTTAATTTGGTTATAATGGGAGCTACATACAAAGAAGCTCTAAAAAAAAGTATGTTTATGAAAGTATAATTGACATAACCCTCTGCCACTTGACAATAGTAAAGAAGTGAAATAAAAGATCTCCATTAGTAATTATATTGAAATATCAGTTTTCTACAAAATTCCTTTTCTTCCCCCTACAACTTCAAAGACGAGGTGCAGGGAAAGATGTGATTACAGGGTGTAATGCAAATATTTCTTCTTCCTTGGCATGCCCATGCATGTGTATTCGTGGACATGCACACTATACTGTCTGATGCCTGTAATACAGTGTAACACCTTATAGCTAATGAGAGGGTTCATCTAACATTCTGTTTAAATGACAGTATCAAAATCAGGAATATATACCCATACAATAAATGGAATTTAAAATGTCACTTGGTTGTTGTTGTAGTGGATACGAAGGATGAAATTTTGATTGGATGGATAGAAAACTTAAAATTTCTTGTATCTTCAGAAGATGGGGTAAAATAAGAATTCCGCTGAGTTAATCTGGAATCTTCCTTACAAACATATATGCAGAAAGAGACTATATGAGTTTGAACATATGTGTGTTTGCATGTATGAAGTGGAAACTGCACTCTGAGGACAATGGGAAAGATGGAAACTGCTCAGATGTCTGAACCAAAATGTGACATCTGAATTTACAACAATGTATCCTTCTGGGGGGAAAAAAAAATAAAATGGCAGATCAGCTACATTAAAAAAAAACAACAAACAAACAGAAATAGGATTTATCCATCTAAATTGTAATCCCTATAAATAGAAAATATTTTTTACTAGTCATTTTGTAAATATTCTTTTTCCATTAAAAATTCAAAAACTTTACAGCAGGTATGTTTTGTAATGGATTGTAAATCTTTTTGTATTCAGAAAGGTGTTATGAGGATATTGAATATTCTCAATTCCTGAGAAGACTGAGCATCACCAAGACATGAGACCCATACTTTTATAAGAGTGGACCGTACAGTAAGGGAAGAGCAATTGGATCTTGAGCTTGATAGAAACTCAGTTTCAGCCAAGATCAAGGGAGCGACATAAAATTATCAATCTGTCTTTGGAGTCATTGTTGAAGCAACAGTTTGAAAACTGTTGCTGTATAGTTGTAAATAAAGCCAATGCACATGTTAACATGAAAAAAATAATTCTCTAACCATTGAGAAAATATCCTTCATATAAGTCAAAATAGAAAAATCAGAAATATAAAAAAAACATTGGGACAAATACAATGCTCGAAGATCAGTGCAGGGTTGTTCCGTGTTGTATACTTCAGGCTGCTTTGCCCACTCTAATTCTGCCCACTCCTCTCTCAAGGGAGGAGCTCACAGACTGCTCCGTCCGGGTCTTTATAATCAATTGAATCCCAATATATTTTAGAATCAAAGTTCAACTTACTGAATTTATATTTGAATAAAACCATTGGAGCTTTGTTTCTATATTTTTTCTTTTTTTTTTTTTATTTCTTTTTTTTTTAACCTGAAACAATTCAGAAATAGTGAGCAGTACAACAGAGTAAGATCTATTACATTTTTTCTCGTGATTGGCTCGTGTGAATTATATTTTCACGTAGACCGATCGTAACTGTATTTACTAGTACTGATCATTATTATAATTTCTGTTAATTCAATCCATAATTCATGGGTAAAGTCATGCCTAACTTGAATTATGTCAGAATTTCACTGAAATTTTTGTCTACTTTCACATCTTTAGTCTGTTCATAGACAATTCAGTCTACTATATCTACTTGCTTCTTGATATCTGAAATTCTGGCCATGACTAAAATACCATTCACACCATGATGCATTTATTATATAAGATACAAGCTTGAACTGAATATTTTTTCAGTTTCTTTCTCCATAGGCCTTTGCACTTCTTTTTTTTTCAGTACAGGAACAACATGGACCTGTTGGAACGGTCCAGAGGAGGGCCACAAAAATGATCAGAGGGATGGAACACTTCTATGAGGAAAGGCTGAGAGAGTTGGGGTTATTCAGCCTATAGAAGAGAAGGCTCTGGGGAGACCTTATTGCAGCCTATCAGTACTTAAAGGGGGCTTACAAAAAAGATGGGGACAGACTTTTTGGCAGGGCCTGTTGCAACAGGACAAGGGGGAATGGCTTTAAATTAAAGGGGGTAGATTTAGACTAGATCTAAGGAAGAAATTTTTTACGCTGAGGGTGGTGAAACACTGGCACAGGTTGCCCAGAGAGGTGGTGGAAGCCCCATCCCTGGAAACATTCAAGGTCAGGTTGGACGGGGCTCTGAGCAACCTGATCTAGTTGAAGATGTCCCTGCCCACGGCAGGGGGGTTGGACTAGACGACCTTTAGAGGTCCCTTCCAACCCAAACTATTCTATGATTCTATAATTCTGTGATTAATCTCCATACTAGTCATCTTAGTGTTATTTATTAACAACTCTAGATATTAAAATATTACAAATTGGAACAGCACTGCAGGCACATTTGCTTCTTCCTGCAGTTCCATATATATTGGCAATAAACATTAAGCTAATAAAGATGCTAAATATCTTGGGGTCTGTTCCACTAGTATGCCTCAACAACCAGAGCCTCATTCAACTCACTTGTTACATTTATTCCTGGTCATTCAGTATGTTTCCCCTCCGCTTATAAGACATAGCCTAAACTGTTCATTATTATTATTTCTACATCACCGTATGTGTTTTTTGCAAAAAGATGAAACAGATGTTGATATAAAATGAAGATAAGGTGGTGGAAAAGATAGACAGGAGTGTAAACAGATGAGAAGAATGCTTGCAAACTTTGAAAAAATATATATGCTTCAGATTTCAGGTGCTCCTCGCAACTTGTTTGGTTATATATATACTGCATTTAAAGCATTTTGTTAGCTAGGGACTTTTCCTTAATTTTTTTCTTAGTTTCTAAATTAACCAACAATATAGCATGTGTTGGGCTAAATGAACTGATTCATCCATTTGAAACTTCTTTTGATGCCTTCTTCAAGCATAAAGACCTCTCTTAGAATATTTAAAATATTACAAATGCTATTTCATCAATACAGATCCAAGCTTAACTGAATTTAGCCATCTACATACTAAAAATCACAAAAATACCTCCATTGATACAAGTAAAAAGACTTGGGAACAGGAAATATCACTAGAGTTTCCACAGAAACTTCTGCAAATCCATTCTTGAATCTTTGTTATTTGCAGTAACAGTTGGGAAAATAGAAGGGGCACAATTTATGTCGTTGCTCAGTCACTTTCATTTTACAATACATGTTTTGTTTTCCTGAGATTGGTCAACATTTTGTAATGAGAAATACATGTGCTCTGACACAGAGTAGTGGGAAAGTTGCTTACTTTGGCAAAAAAAGGTTTAAAACTGTCTCAGGAGGTAATTTTATATCCATTTATATCAAAATATATGCCATGATTAGAAAAACATAAAAAATTATGGAAGCTAGCATAAATAAATGGATATTGAAATAACTGCAAAAGTAATACCAAGGATCTTTTAAGCTGAATGTCTTCAGAAGTAAACACATGCTTCATCATTTCCAAAGCAGCATTTTCAAAAAATACAGTAACATAGTCATGAGTACAACTTCATTAAATTCCTATAGAAGTACAAGTTTTTTCATCAGCCTGTTTTGCTATTACAAATAGTTGCATTGGTACAAAAAATACAAAAATTTGTGTGACCCAGCTTACTAGTGTCAGATGCCTTACCATTCCTCGGCCACCTATTCTTTCTTAATGTGTCACTATATACTGCGCAAATTCACCATGCCACTTATTTATTTTACTGGATATTTTCCATGTTCAAATATTAATTCAGATTTAAAACAATGAGAATTTTTAAAAAGCTTACTTTTTAAATTAACTCAAATAAGTAAAATCTATTTTTAATAAATTGATTTATTTATTAATTAAATATAATACATGGGTCACTAGATCTGAGATCAAACTTTGGCAGGGCTTGAAATAGAAAGCTAAACTCATAATTGTTTAAAATGTAAAATGAAAATGCTCTCAGTCAAAACCAGTATTGCTTCCTTTAGCTCATTAACTAGAAAAAATTAGGAAAAAAGATCAGGAATACAAAACAGTATCTTGACTTTATTGCAAATATGCTACATTACTGTAACTTCCCAAATTATTTGGGATGTAATAAAAGACATTAAAAAATCATAAATACCATTTCTTCAGGAAGATGACCCTAAAAAATGACCTAAAAACCACATTCAAACTGAACAGAAAGTAACATTCAAAGCCACACCCACCTGTGATACCCCTTAGGACTGTTGATCATAAGGCTATGTTACACATCTTCTAGAAATATTAGTCATAGTAGCAGTAGTACAACGAAGTATGGAACTTTTTGGTTGAGCTTTTGCTAATATGAGTCAATTAAAATACATCAAAGCTAAACAGTGTCCAGTTTTTCTCTGGGTACCATAATGTACTAATCAAAAACTCCAGACCTTAGCTTTCTAATCATGTCAGACCTGAAATTACTTTGATTTACTTACTATTAAATACTATTAAATATGTTTTAATATTAGCTGGAAATGAAGAGGAATTATAATTAGGTACTCTGTTTTTTTATCTTTTGGGGCAATCTAAATTATTTAGTTCTGATATTAGATGTGAAACACGGGACATTTGAAATGGTTTCATCTTGTTTATGCTGTTAGGATATAAGATCTGCTCATATCAAAAAGGGTAACAGATTGTACTCTTTTTCTATTTTCTTCATAATTTTGTGTTGGCACATCCATGAAATATGACACAATAATTAATTAGTTTCCAGGATAAAATAAGAACACAAGCTTTCTACACTGAATGCACATGCAAAAACACAGTTATAATATCGGCAACAGAATTCTAACAAAATGTGCAGCACTAATAATGAAATAAACTTCAAAATTGTCATAAATGTTTTTTAAATTATTACTTGCCAGCATAAAAAGAAACAAGTTTCATTACTAAAGCTGTTATATTATTGTGCTGCTACATATATTGACACAGTATAATTTTATCATTAACAATACTAAGCCAAAATTTAATTTTATAACATCATTTCTTATTGGCAAGAGTCTCCAAATTCTACTGCAGTACAGATTCTAGCATGTGACATCCATTCAGTGAATAGTCTATCATTAGTGTTCCTTTTTATCCTTTCTGTGTGCAAAACTTCATGGGTGTTTATAAAACTATACTGACAAGGCATGATGGAAACAAGAAAATGTCAAATATTTGTTTCTGATGTGACACCCGGCTCTTCATGCCAGAAACAATTTTCTTCAGAGCTGCTGAAACAACGTATTACAGTCAAATAATGTCTTTGGTAAATGCTTAATAGCGACTGCAGCGTTTCTTTGTGGTACACTTCTGGTTCACTTGTGGAAGAAGTGCTATATTTATCATTTCAGGATTTGTCTAGCAGTACTGTGTAAGATAAAATAGCCAGTTCCACAGGCCTGAAAGGAGAGAACAAGAATTTCTGTAATACAAAATGATGGAATAAGCAGCCCTCAATGGATTCTCTTTTGTTTGTTTTTTTGTTTGTTTCTGAACGAAGAAGTTATAACCTCTTTTCCAAATTTTTGATTCCCTCTTCAGAAACTTTAGTTGAGCAGATTGTGAATGTCTTGAGCATTCCTCTGAGTTTCTGTCTCTGAACTCTAGCAAACTTTTGGTGTCAGTAATATTTTGAGTAAATAATTCTATAGGGTAATTACACACTGCCTTCCATCTGTTTTAAATATAAAGACTATAACCTTCAATACCTTATTTACTGTTCCTACAATTCAGATTTTCACCGAGATCATTTAGAGCGGGATTAGATCCAAAGTTTTAGATCTTACTTACACCTTTCCACCGAACAGTTCTGCATCAGATTCTGGATTCAGAGCAATGGTTACTAGTATATAATAGGCCATGAAAATACTTAAAGGTACAAGTGTAAGAGCTGTTCCTAACTCATCAGTGGAAAAAAAAGGACCTCATTCTCTATGTTCTCATAGTAGTTTGTGACAGTGGGGTGAGACTGTTGACCCAAGTAGCATAGTTCTTGATTTGTATTAATGCAAAGGAAAAGAGAACAGGCTGTCTGGAACAGCTACTTGTTTAAAATTACTTTCTTTTCCATTACGACATGAAACCAGGAAATGCATGGGAAGGTGTGTGGGGGAGGGATATGGATGGGACATTAATGGAAAAATTTGAAAGATCAAGAAATGTCTTCCTTTAATTAGAAAGATTGAGTTGTTTCTCATCTCACTGGTTCCCTTACTGGGACAGGAAAGTTACAATAGTGAAGATGGTGTAAGGCTTGACCAACTCTAGTCATGACCATGAGGGATGACCCAACTATGTTGTTAGCTTTCAGTGTGGACTGTGTTGAGATTTTCGTGATACATCAGGGAAAACAGTATAGTATTTGTGGGTGAAAATTCTGATTTCGAAAAGATCTGGAGGAAACAGATGTATTTCTTCTGTTTTATGTATTAGAATGCATACATGTATGTGCATACCACACACTGAAAAAAAGCCAACGTGAAATATTTCTGTTGTGGAAGAAAAGTTAGTGAACAATGACAGTGTGTTGTGGTTTAACCTCAGTCAGCAACTGAGCACCACACAGCCACTCGCTCACTCCCCCCTGCCCTGGTGGGATGGGGGAGAGAATCAGAAGAGCAAAAGTGAGAAAACTCGTGGGTTGAGATAAGAACAGTTTAATAATTGAAATAGAATAAAATAATAACAATAACAACAATAACAACAATAACAACAATAACAAGAAGAAGAAGAAGAAGAAGAAGAAGAAGAGGAAGAAGAAGAAGAATACACAAAGCAAGTGATGCACAATGCAATTGCTCACCACACGCCTACCGATGCCCAGCCAGTCCCCCAGCAGCCCCCCCAGCCAGCTTTCCCCAGTTTATGTACTGAGCATGACATCACATGGTATGGAATACCTCTTTGGCCAGTTGGGGTCACCTGTCCTGGCTGTGCCCCCTCCCAGCTTCTTGTGCACCTCCAGCCTCCTCAGTCGGTAGAGCATGGGAAGCTGAAAAGTCCCTGACTTTTACTAAGTAGTGTAAGCACTACTTAGCAACAACTAAAACATGGGTGTGTTATCAACTTTGTTCTCCTCCTGAATCCAAAACACAGCACTGTACCAGCTACTAGGAAGGAAACTAACTCTATCCGAACCGAAAGCAGGACACAGTGGAACACAGTCCACTCAGAGAGACATAGATGTATTTTCAATAAAGAAGACAGAAAATCCTTTATGTAAAAAAATTACAGGGTTAAATAACAGTGTACATGTTATTGCATGTGTATGTTTCATATAAAGTTTTCTATCTGATTCAGTCTGCTAGCAATAGGTGGCTTTGGCACAAACACAGGTAGTTTTTCAGATGCACTGTCAACTGCATGAATTCTGTATGTAATTAATTTTGTATTAGAATTCTTCCTATGTAAATCTCACACAATTACTATTTAAAACAACCCAAAACCCAAACAAATGACAGTATATTGGTATTTCATTTAAAATTTCAATTGATATAAGCAAGGATTCAAGCTATTAGGAGTTTCCAGCAAAAAAATGATTCTTCATTCTAGCAGTAGTGTTGGTCTGAAGTTTTCCCAAGTTTATTTATAATTAGATGTCCTCCTTTGCAGCAAGGAAACAAAGAAGGTTAATGTACAGGTGTAATTTAGCATACTCTTACAGCTTACTCTCCTGTAATTCCCTGGACTTGTTTATTGCATGTCTGCATTTGTTATTTCCTCTCCCTCTTCCTGCTGCTGCTGAAGTTAACAGAACAGAGCCCAGTTGTCAGTCCCAGTAGTGAACCAATCTTTGCCATATGCCTCTGTTTAAACTTTAAAGTGAATAGACAGTCTCTGCCTGGCTTAATTAAGGACCTCAGTATTCTGTCTTCTAGTGCTCTTTACTTTTTTTAATCTATTTTTTTTCTGCTAGATCAACCATAGTCAAATTATACAGAAAAAACACAGAAACATCCCTTGAACAAAACCGAAAATGAATTTTGCTAGAAACATTCTTAGTTTTCTGTTTTCATGTGGCAATCATTCCTCTTCTTCATTTAAATAGCTCTTCTGAACAGCTTTCCATAAAGCCTATCAATCGGCATTAATCCATCACACAAAGGAAGTGTTATACTTGTGGAAGCATGAAAGCAGAGGGGTGAAGGGATGCGTTGCACTATGTGACACATTCACTTTCCAGTCATACAATGCAATATGTGTCCAGACTGCATTGTTTGGTTTGTGTCAGCTCTCTACATGGGCTCACAAAAAGAGCAGTGAATAAAAGGCATAGTGCCATCCAGTGCACCTGTTTGGACGATATAGCTCTATACCATACTCGACTGAGTGCTGTATGGCTCTTAGATGTTAAGGCAAAGTTGGAGAGCGTTTCCTTCGTGTTTATACAGGCACCCTGCAGCCTATCCAGGCTCATAAAATAACAGGAGTAACCATAATATTATGCTTTTCTGGTACAACATTCTTGATTGCAGAATTTTAAACGTTGTGTTTAAAGCGAAGTTCTCCACTCTACTGCCTTACATCACACCTGTTTCTATACTCTTTGCAATTGAAGTTTTCATCACCACTTGAGGACATGGATACTATTTGACCTTCCCTGAACCACCTTATTTACTTACTTCTGACCTGGAATCCATGATGATTTTCAATTCTACTAATCTAGTTTTCACACAGGTGTTTCTCATTGCATTTCCATTTAAGAATATCAGCAGTGCTTTAGTAACGGTGACTTTGTTCAGCCAAACAGTTTGTGACAGCTCATGCACAGAATTTTTATCTCTTTACATAAAACCCCATCAGTGGTGCCTGCTCACAAGCACACCTGGAAAAGCATATGTTTTTGATCTTTAAGTATATCTAGGCAAGCCAAATGAAAGAAAAGGATAAGCCTGAATCTATGAGAGAGAGCTACGCGCATCCAGACTACAAGAAGCTCTGTTTTGAACTTTCAAAAGGTATTTAGTTTTTGAAATGTTCTTAGTGAATACAGAAATAAGGAAAACAAAGCCTACCACTGACTTTTTTTTAAAAGAAGTATGAAAATAAAGTTCAGCATTAAACTTTCTGCCCACTATGTTAATAAGCATTTTAGAAAAACTGATTCTAGTCGCCATTTCAAATGTTTTTATTGAAAAGTTTTTGGAATAACATATTATACAGAGAACCACCAACAAAAAAGAAACAAACGTGCAAACTTCAAAGCTCATAGCTGAATTGTTTTTTTCCACCATGTAATTTTAGAGTTTAACATAAATTGAGTTTTTCCACATTACTAACAGTGGTGACTAGTTCAATCCAAGAAAGTGGAATCAGGGAGATTTCAAAGCAAATGTAATAGGCAGTTTCCAGATTGCTTCCAAGCCAGGTTTTTACATAACAACAAGAGAG
This sequence comes from Aptenodytes patagonicus, assembly GCF_965638725.1. NCBI lineage: Eukaryota > Metazoa > Chordata > Aves > Sphenisciformes > Spheniscidae > Aptenodytes > Aptenodytes patagonicus. The sequence continues at coordinate 38,615,296 of NC_134955.1, read as the reverse complement.
GACTCTTTCCCTTTGGGGATTCCTTTTTTTAGAGTTTTTTGTCCTTAATCAGAAGTTATTGTTATAATTTCCAGAATGATAAGCAAGCCGTCACCCAGTAAACTGTGTAACAAGAATGGATGGAGTAAAAAAGTATGTCTAAAATTAAGCAGCATTTGTTTCAGATGACAGTAGTCAGCAGAAGTTGGGCCTATACAAACCACTTTGAATTTTCAGGGGCTTAGAGATTTCCGGCTCAAAGCACAGATTTAAAACTATTCTTACAATTTTTGTGCTACATCAAATCAACAACCCAAGACTATTCATCAGTTCAAATTCAAATTTTCCTGAATGTGTTTGAGGTTATGACGGTTAATGAGACTTTAAAGTACAAGAGAGCTAAACTTGAAGTCAACAGCTGGTAAGCCTGAAATTTATTGAGAAAACTTTATAATTTTTCTGTTCTTGAGTCTGAACCCTAAGTCTAATTCTGCCTGAAATCATACAGCATGTTTAAAGATAATGAGATGGTATTGTACTGTTTTTGCATGGCAATTGACAGAGTCTAAAACCCTGATGCAGGCAGTATTTCAATATCTTAAAATGTCACCTGTCTGTAATTAGCACCAGCCACTCACTGCGATTTTAAACATCCCTTCTTCCCCTAGTCTTGAAAGGACTTTGGTATGAAATTGAGATCAGACCATAATTTGGTGGTCTTATCTCCAATACAGTCAAATCAATCAAATAACAATTTGCACTGCTACAAGCTTTTTTTTGTCCAAGCATTTCAAAGTGTTTTACAAGCCCTAATGAGTTAAGGATTGCAAGACTTGATAAGGCATCCCCACTCCACAAAAGAAGGAATAAAGGCAGTAGATAAGTAAGTACTCTATACTCTTACAGTAAGTCAGAGGCATAGGATAAAACAGAATCTAGGTTTTTCCATATTTCAGTCCTCTTATTTTCAGAAAATAAACCCTTTCTGCCTCTTTCTCTTCTGTTGTGTCTTGCTATTTCATGTCACAAGTACCAAAGACCATTGCACAACCTGTGCATGACAGCCCTTCTTTTAGAGAGACAGATACCAATACTACTTTATATTACTGGCAGAATTTACCAAAATAGCTCTTCTTACTAATAAGACAAAAAATTTCCAGTAAATTTTAAAAGCAATTTCCTGTACACAGAAGGACAGTTTAGCTTATGCTGTCACTTATTGATGGTATGCAGGCTGCTTGAAGATCCAGCCCAGTGAAAGCCACGCTGCCTTCAGAGTCAAAAAGGCTACTGATGGCAGAGAGCTACCATTTTGGAAACTATCATCTTCTCAACTTTCTAAAGTTTCAAGAGCTCTGTCTTCTAACTACAAAAGCCACCTTAAAGAAACACAACGGTTCTTCCACTTTACAAACACCACTAAGCTTTGGTAAAGGAAAATCAAAATTAAAGTTCCTAGAGTTCTACCACAAAAATACAAGGGGAGAAAACAAATACAGGAAATTAATTTGAATTAGTCAAATTTTACAACTACTGTGTGACTGATTTCTAGCCTGCCGAATACTTCACCAGTTGACTTCAATGGAAGATGAAGATAGCCCTTGAGAAAATTAGATCCAAAGAGTACACTATTTACATACAGAACTTTAGGAATATTTTTTTATGTCTTTAAAAAATACACCTCTTTGTCATGTATTTAATTTTTGAGGCAATATCATACAGCATATTAAAGTCAGAAAGCACAAAAGATTCATTATCTCTTTAACAAAATCCATAGATTTCTTCATACCAGTGCTGTGCTACACAGGTAAGACCAAACAAGAAAAGCAGAGAATCCATTTTGCATCACAACGCATGTCCACAAAGTACTGGCTAATGTGTTCTTTTTCTTTGCTTTAAAAAAACCAATTGTATTCATTAACAGCTTTTCACTTAGTATGGCTTGTGTGTATTACACTCAGTCAGCTGTCATATGAAATGATGCGAGCTGACAGTTTGGAATTTCAAAGGTTTGACTCCTCTTGAATGTATTAAATGAAGAAGAGCTGTCTAATTTTGGTTGAACTGAACCCAACAAAAAGCCCCTGAGAGTACACAAGATTTTATTCTACCTTTTCAAGTTTAATATGCACAGTGAATATTCAGTGCTTTTCAGCTAGATACTCAGTTAATTCTATGACTAAGAAAGATTTCATTAGGTAGGCTTCAGGCAACAGTGAACTACAAATGGAATTCCTTCCTTATTTTCTGAAACTCACAGTTTATGATCCATATCCAATGATGAATGGTCTATAAACTCTCTTATGGTCTTTAATTGCATAAACTTTACATTATAGTCTTACATTAACTTGTGAACATTTTTGCTACAAGGTGTAGAAAAAACAGTAAAAACAGAAGTTCCCCCAGCTCTTACACAAACAGAATATGTAAGTCTTCAGTGTAACTTGTTCAGTACTTATGTTCCTTGTTTAAATTTGTACTTTTCTATAAATGCAATGAAATAAGGTTTTATTTTTTAAATTTAAAAAATCTAGTAATCACTGCTCAATTGCCGAAGCTCACGCTGCCTAGTTAGCACTCTGTGTTCCATTTCAAAGTGAGTTATTCCTAACCCTGTCAAACTCTTTTATCTCATAGCTGTTGCTTATATTGGCGTATTAATAAATGGCTTCCTATACCCTAAGTGCTGTATGCATGTTTCTTGAGCAGTGCACTCCTCCACTGGATTCTGCTGACATTTTGACTTGTTTTAGAAAGCACTAAATAAATAAGCAATAAAAGTTGACATAATGTATTTATCAGTATTATAAAGAAAAGAGCCTCAGGTAGATTGTCTATATTTAGCCTCCATTAAGATAAAACACAGCTATCTAGAATTAAAATTTTGAGCAGCAATTTATATGAAAACAAAAAAAGACTTCTCAACCTAGGTTATTATTAGGACTACACACTCTGTCTTGTAAAGTGACTCGTTTTTTGCCCCTAAATTACTGTCCATTAGCATGGCAACTAGTTGAATCAAGTGCTATACATTGCAGACATCTCCTACTATAAGGAATACTGATAGTCCTGCTTCAATGCTCAAATCAACCACTAAGCAAGGAGGGAGGTGTTAGGAAAAACTGAAAATACATTATTTCAAAACTGTTGCTCCTGAAGTGGCTGCATTTGGTACTGATGATTCTTTGTAACTGGATATTGGACAAAGTGAAAACCTGTTGAGATAATTTTTTATTCTTGTGTTTTTAAATTTGGTAGACGAAGATTAAATTCCATTTCAACCCTAGTCTTTTAAACCACTGAAACACACTGAGTACCTGAGACCTAAAACAAATACATTCTATTACATTATAGAAACAAATACGTACAATTGCATTAACATGTAATTAGTAATATTAATTAACATTACATGTAATTAATGTAATTAACATTATTTGTTAATGCAGTTGGGTTCCTCATATATATTGTAATTTTTCATAATTCTAGAAAACCTAGTTCACCACAACAATTTAAGTTCTGCTAAAACTAATTCAGGAGTACTTGCTAGTTTTGTAGCTTAATCAAGAAACCTGCATTTTCAGTCTGTTCTTCTCCACCAAAGCTAATTTTTTTTTTTTTAAACGAGATAGACGTAGAGCATCAATATATTATGCCATACTTTTTAATTTATTAAATAAATTCAAGGACTTTCTACTCAACATTTTTATTGGGAAAATATATGTAAACATTTATTGTCATAACACATTTTTGTTTTCTTCATTTGGTCCAGTCTAAACAGAAGTGATTTTTAAAATATACTATTGTAATTGTCCCTGCTTCTTATATCCATGATAAACTGTTAGTGGGGGTTATACAAAAATAGTGCCATTGTCAAGGAGTGGGTAAGATCTGGCTTCTCCAGAGATGCCACTATTTGTCTCTCCTCCCACTGTGCAGCCCTTGGTGAACACCAAGCTGACCATGAGCCAGCAATGCTCCCTTGCAGCAAAGAAGGCTAACAGCATCCTGGATTGCATTAGGAAGAACATCACCATCAAGTCGAAGGAGGTGGTCTTTCCCCACTACTCAGCATTGGTAAGGCTGCATCTGGAGTGCTCTGTCCAGTACAAGAGAGACATGGACTTACCGAAGCATGTCCAGCTAAGGGCCACAAAGGTGATCAAAGGCCTGGACAATCTGTCATAGAGAGGCTGAAAGAGTTGGAACTGTTCAGCCTGGAGAAGAGAAGGCTTGGGGGGGGGATCTTATCAACGTGTACAAATATCTGATGAGAGGGAATAAAGAAGTGGGAGTCAGACTCTTCTCACTGGTGCCCAGCAACAAGACAAGAGGCAATGGGCACAAGCTGAAACACAGGAAATTCTATTTAAACATAAGAAAAATATTTTTTACTGTGAGGGTGATCAAACACCGAAATCAGTTGCCCAGAGAATTTATGGAGCCTCCAACCTTGATGATGTCCTAGTTCAACTGGACATGGTTCTCAGCAGCCTGCTCTGGGGACCCTGATTTGAGCAGGGAGATAGACTAGATGATCTCCAGAAGTTCCTTCCATACTCAGTGGTTTTGTGTGATGCTGCCAGAGCAGACTGGACAAGGCAACAAGCAGGAGAAATTTATAAATCAGGACTCACGTGGGGGCTGCCTCTCAATTTTAAGATCTGGACAGATTAATGGTAGCATACTAGTGGCCCCATCCTGAAATCAAAAAAGTAACAAGACAGTATTACAAGGTAACTGCATTGACCGTGGTAGTGGTCAACAGAGAGTTTTATTCCAAGTGTTAGACTTGCCAGTGCTTTTACCCTTTTCACAGTGTTAATAAAACAGAAGCTACTGCTGGGAAGATAAAGTGTTTAATACATGTAAATTCAGCAGAGGTACATATGCATATAGTCAGATATCTTCAGGCAGAAAATAGTGGCATATGAACTGGTATAGAGCACATGTTTTGGGAAGGGAGGAGAAAAAGTTTGAAGCTAACAGACCTTAGTCCTGTGGAAGTACTGAACACTGTCATTTGAAGCAAGACTTTATAGTAATCCTCTATAGAATATATAGGAATTCCCCTATACCTAGGCAGTGGAAACCATTTATTCCTAATTATACCATAACTGTTATTAATAAAGATGAGGTTTGTTGTGTGATCCCATACCAGGTGTTCTTTTCATACTTTGTCTGTATATCCAAGCCAAAATATGATCTGACATTTTGTAAGATGGTGTTGCAGTATTTTTTTCAGTATAAATAAAACATACGGCAATTCACAATAGATAGGGTATGAGGATTTTGTTATTTTGAAAAGTTTATATTTTGGTGGTTGAGAAATAACATAGGAGTGTATAACCAGGACGCAGATGACTCCTTCCTCAATTAATGATTCTTTTTTAAATATACATATGTAATCTTGATTATGGGAGAGTATGCTAATAATTTATTCTTACATTTTAAAGTTTATTAACGATGATCAGAAGTCCTTAAAATCAAGGAGAAGTTCTACAATATAACATTTGCAGTGACCACCATCTCCAAGGTAAAGGGTCACTTGCCCCTCTAAGGGAGGATGAATTCTGTCTCCATGTTTCCAGTTGGCCTTGAATAACAGACAGAAAGCCTAGGACTGCAAATGATTTGTTGTTTGCTTAAGCAGCCATGATGCTTATGGCTGATTATTTCTGCTCCTTATGCTACGCTAGGATAATTGTTGAATAGTTTAAAGTTTTGTAGATAAACTTAATGGTATCAAGAAATGAATTGTGTGAATTTTCGTGATGTTATTTGTTTTGCTCAACTGTATTGAAAAACCAACATAAACCACAGATACTCAGATTAAATAGAACCATCTCATACTGAGAAATGGCTGCTAGGAATTTTTTCTTTCATGTTTTGCAGTTCTGCCTGTTCTGACTACCAGCATGTCTTTAATTCCACATACCTTACCAAATTATGGAGTCCACATCAAATAAATTTGAGACTCAAGTAATTCCAAGTTTTACAGTAATTTTGCAAAAGAAGATGTTATGTAAACTTTTACAAACTCACAAAATATCCTTAATTTTGGTCATATATACTTTCAGCATACTGTGCTTTTATGGGTATTAAGCCAGCTAAATAAATAATCTCCATCTCACAAAGATCTCTTTAGTATCAACTATCATAACATTATTAAGTATGACAATAAAAACATGTTTGTTTGGAGTATTATTTGAAGTAAACATGCCTCAGTATTGCACAGAAGACCAGTGTGTTATAATTTAACTCCCATGTTTCGTTAGAAAACTTAAACGTTTCGGTTAGCTACAATATAATTTCAATCTTCTCAGCACGTTAACCAATTGTTCTTTGCAACTCTGACTTAATCTACGCCTAGAGGATCATACACTCTGTTATTAGGACTGGTTATTGATTCTCTTATTAAATTTCTGCCAATAAAAGTGTTTTTAAAGAATTGTATATATGAATGTATGCATTTTAGCCATTGTTGATTTCTATTTTCAGTATTTAGTAGAACAGATGGAGGTGGCTTGCTTGCTAAATGTTTTAGTTAATCATTTTCTGTAATTAAATGATCTCCGATGATTTAGGAAATGAAGATGTGTAATAAACTTAAGGAAATTGAACAGTCAATAACTGGAATAGATGACAGTAGTTAACTACTGTACGGGGATTTAAAAATTCCCATGCACTACCTAATAGTATGCCTCTCCAGCTTCTGTCTCTTCTAATAGTGAGCATCTACAATGTGTTGAGGATGATTAGGTCCACAAAAGCAATTGTATTTTGGGCCTCTCTAGTCCATGGTACGCTACAGCAGATTTAGGATGCAACTATAACCGTAGAATTTCTTTTCTGCTACTATCAGACCCTTCCCTGCACACACTATTTATAAACATAGGTCATGAGGGGCTTTACTAGGAACATTCCCATCCTAAATTACTGTCACCATCCAAATCCCTCTCCCAGAAAAGAGGAGGGCTACTGAAGCGCTGTCCTGCAGGATTTCCTGTAGACCATGTATAGCATGGAAGGAATTGGAAGGTGAAAGAATAGCATCAGTGGAACACAAGACAAGTACTCTAGGTCTCCCAGGCATTTTCACAAAATATCATCAACCAAACAAACGTAAATTGTTGGAAGGAACGTGCTTTAGTCGAGGAGCTATTTAGGAATAAAGTGTCACACAATTTCTTATACATGCTAGTCCAGACTTCAGCCTGGGACCAATCCCATTTTTTCATTATTTCTACTTTGGAAAATAACAATACAAATTTGAATAGGCATTTGTGTTCACATGTTCTTTATGCTAATGACTCCTCAGTGTTTTGCGCAGTTGCTTGACATTAAAACAAATTATTTCATTCCTAATATAATGTATTTGCAGTAGGACTAATACTAAGCTTTCCATAGACTATTCTAACTTTGCAGTATTAAGCAAGGCTTGTGAAAGCCATCTCATTTTAATTTATCTAAATTTTAAAATTCTAATATTCTCTAGACAATATTGGCATTACCAGTTCTTTCATTCGTTTCTGTTTTGATAATGTCTACCCATTAAAGAAGATAAAAAGAAAACGGATTAAATTGTAATTGTTAATGTCAAAAATTGCCATTTATGTGAGTAATATTTACTATACAAAGTTGAAAGAAGTGTGAATGAACTAAAGAAAGAAATGCATTCCTGGTAACAAACAGAACAGGGATATGAACTTCATTGCTATCTTTTCCATAGCTAAATTCTGTTGATTAAGTAATCTTTTGTATAAGCGTATCATTCATTTAATGATTATACATGTCTAAAAGGCACAGCTAAACTGCCTCAGGAATTTCAGAGTTCCTGAAACCTTCCTAAAGCTCAGAAGATGCCCTATACCTTCCTGAATATCATTTAGTTGTGCCAGCTTACGCCCTCACAGGAGGCACAACATGAACCTGATAGCCAGCTGTAAAATTGCCAGAGGAATATCTTCCACTGGAAAGTGCCAATTCATTAAATAATATTCATTCTTGAGATCTAGACAGCATGTATCAAGACCTCCCAAAATAATCACAGTATTTGTTTTGTAGGACAATTTCTTGTGGAAACACAGAAATGTAAGAAATGCGGAAATGTAAGAAATTGCAGTGTTTCAAAACCTACTTTGATCTAACTGGACACTGAAACACATCTTAAAACACTGACATTTCTTACATTTTCACATTTCAAATACCCTTAATATGTAGAAGAATAACCAAGAGTCATAACTTCACCCCAATACTCTCTTTCCCCCTTTATCCATCAAAGTATGTTCAGAGAATACATTCTGTGTATACACTGCTTCTGAAGAAAGGACGTTACCCCGTGGTGAGCTAATGCATGGGTGTTTAATCTGGCCTTATAAACAATAAGTTCCTTTCAATAGTTATACATTTTTGTTACAAATATATTCCTGACAAAATTTTTATACCATTTTTCTTTAGCAGTGCAGTGTAACTGCTAACACAAATGTACAGCCTATGGCCTCTTTAGCTTCTATGGATAGACCTGAAAGGGTCTGGGAGTAATTTGGGTTTATTTTGGATATCCTGTTAAGGGATTAGAAATGTATAAACTCCCCAGTTGCCTTGCTGCTTTTATGTGCTCTTCATAAAAGGTTTCAAAACTAGAAGAATAGCATATTTGTTATTTCTGGCTCTGTTAAACACAATAGCAATTAACATTAGCTATTTAACTCTTATAAAGCATGCAAACCACAAAATGCTTATGATGTACGGCACTTTAAACATATGCTTACGGTTATACAATGCCACCTAATCACCTGCATGAGAGCACTGGCGCAGAATGCCAAGACTATACAACCATGCTTCCAAATGGCTCCTAAGTTGTTTAAAGTTGTCTACTCCTCTAGCAAATATTGTGATTTGAAAACTCTTCAACTATTACATGGTGTAAAGAATAATTTTCAAGAAAAGGAGATGGATTCTGGGTGAACAACCTGTGTCTAGAACAGGTTGTAAATACAAAATAAACTTATTTTACAAAGGATACAAAAAACAACCGAAAATGAGTGCCCAATGGGCACATTCACTTTACAATTTTATTTCTATATAAAAAGCTGCAATTAATTACAAACCAGTTTTTATGCAGTTTTTGCTTTCTTTAAATGTGGAGTGAATTCTCCCCATAAACTAATGAACTGAAGTGAAGCCAAATAGAGACCAGCTGGCTGAATTGCTAAGTAATTTTATCCACATGATTGACTTTATGATCCTTTCACTACAGTAACTAGTCTTTATTCTCACAATCAGCATCAACCATAATTCCAAGAGGGAAAGATGATTAAAAATCTAGAGAACAGAGAGGAGAGGTTTGTTTGATGTGGTACAGTGCATTCTTGCACACACTTCTTCTGTATAATAGGTGCTGAATTACAGGTCTTTATAGCCTCCAAAGTAGCACACTGAATAGCTGCCTCAAAGACATAATAAGCAACCAATGCCTAAATAATCATTACAGATACTCCATTAACAGCATCTAACTGTGTGGCTTTTAACCATACAAATTGTTTTTTGACAGCTTGTAACCTTTCCAAACAGTTTCCTTTGGGCATTACACCACATTCAGATCTAATTTTAACTTTTGCTTTGTCTATAATTTATTACTTTCTTTGGAGACACATAATGTATTTCAGTGGAATGGGTAAATTCAAATAAAAGACTAAAAAAGAAAATCAATTGCTGTTTTAATCCATGAAATCCTTGCTCTCTGGGAGATAGCTAAAATCTGATGAAACATAACAGGGGAAAAAAGGCTAAATCATCTAGAATTCCTGAGGGTATCTGTTTTACAACAAGCAATATTTTTTTCCTCAAATTATTTAAAATAGTGCATAACCAACTGAAAAAAGAATAAAAGTAAAAACATATATAAATAAAATATAAATCCTTTAAGGCTGTTCCTAAGAGCCACAGACTTTACATAACATAATAAATAACATGTTATAAAAGAGTTTAATGATGTATTGCAACGGGATAAAGAGCTAAGAAAGATGTACATTAGTATCTTTTTTCCAAAGAGAGCCCATAATTACAAATCAGTAAAGATACATGACTTATGAAGAGCTAGAGGGCAAGCATGTTTTTCAGAAACTGGCGGAAATGTGTGAAATTAATGTGGGGGATGATGTAACAGTATTAGGTGATCCGTATTGGCTGTCATGGCCATTATCTCACTTCTGGGGAAACCATTTCCAGGAATAACGTCTAGTAAATCAACATGTAGTAGTAATCAGCATAGAAATACTGTAATTCTGGCAGTCAAAAATTCTCATTTCTTTTCAGCAGATTCAAGTACTTTTCCCAAAGTTTTCAAGTCTATGTAACAGGTAAACATGTGTGTCCACTAGACATAGGAAAAGTGATTTGAAACAACGTAAGCGTTCACTGCTCACAAAGGTCCCTGTTCTTCACAGATGTTATTCAGTGACTAGTCACATCAAAATTAACCATCATCACTGAAAGAAGTACAGATCAGATGGGCACAAAAATCTTCTACTTAGAATCAACTGAACAAGTTCTTTCCCGTCTCCTGAATCTTAAAAAGGGTCACTAAATTTAGTACAGTTTTCATAAATGACAGGGAAGGCAGAGTAAATCTTTACATAAAATGTGGAAATATCCCTCTCAGTATGAATCTAATTCATCATGCTAAAATCAGTGAAGGTACACCAGCATAAAATTAGAATAAGGCAGTTATGAATCAAGCGGATTCATGTCTACCTTGCATCTTACAACTGAGTTATACCACAGCTTGTATATCTGACTAGCTGAAGAAATAATGGCATATTTCTTGGTTACATGTAAGATAATCAATAAGCAGAGTTTCAGAATAAATGTTGATAGGGAAAAGAGGTGTCAATAGAAGAAATTATTAGAAAGGTCTAATGAAAGTGTGAGATATAAAGACCTAGAAAAATTATAAGTATGAGAAAATCTCAGGTATTCTGTTATTTTCTGAGCAGCTTTCACTGTTTTACTAATGTTCCAGTTCTTTTTGTTGTTTGGTTTGGTTTTTTTGGGGGGGGCGGGGAGGTGTAATTTATCAAGAGCATTACTTGCAAATTAAGGTATTGAAAGTAGAAAAATCATAGTCAGACTATTCTGACACTTTCTTAAAGACTCCAACCTTTGTTTTTGTTTAATTAATAGATATTTAATATCTCAACATGCCCAGTACACAGCTACTGTAAGTATCATGAGCCAAACAGTAAACTGAGTTCTCTGTAATTTGATCAGTCAGTGTCAACCTGATGAAAACGATAAAAACATCCCCGTCTTAGGCATCTTAAACTTTGGGGGGGGGGGAAGGAATCAGTAAAGTCTGACCTATTTCATTATATAAGACAGTTCTAATGACTGTGGACCAGTTCTAACGGACTTGTGCGCCAATTTGGAGTACTATATTATATACCGTTCATCATCACCAATGGTAGTTAAGTACATTGCACAGTTCTCAGTGTAACACAATTATTCTCTCTCAAATATTTCCTCTTCTAGTCCTTTCCCAATCTTTCAACCTTGGCATGGAAGCACACCTAACTGTGCGAGTATTTATTTCAAGGTATACTGCAGTGTTATAATCTGGCTGAGATGCAACAAAGTTGAAGAAAAGAAAGGCCAAGTGAACCAATATTCTAGCTGATCAGAATTAATAGAAAGCAGTGCTCTGAGATGCTACAATATAAATGCATTGCATTTGTGTTACATCAAGCAATCACAGAGTGAAATGACCAACTGAGGATATGAATTTAAAAAAAAAAAAGGGGGGGAGAAACTAGGAAATTCTAAGAGTGCCCTTTATTTACTACTTCTGTCTTTGTCTGGTTTGGGTACAATTAGCTGGTTTTCTTCAGTAAAGAAGGGAAAATCTGTTGATAGTTATGCAGTTAGATGTTATGAGGACAGTCAAAACTATCTTATCCGTATATTCTGGCAACAATAATCTAAAAAATCTTGGTTTTCCCAATTATGCTGTAAGTGTATCCCTTCACATTATACCAAATTATTTAAGCCCATTATTTTCTATTCCTACTACCTCCTTTAGGAGGTGAGGCCATATACAGTGGCCAAGCACAGTTAAATACAAATGTATGTAGATATACACATATGTAAATAAGGCTATATAAAGGTGTAAGAGGCTGGGACTGGATGATAGGATAACAGGAAAATTCAGATTGGAAGGGGTATCAGTCCAACTTTGTGCTCAAAGCAAGAACCAGCTATGAGATCAGAGCATATTACTCAGGGCTTTATCCAGTCAGGTCTTGAAAATTTTCAAGGAAGGAGACAACATAAGCACCCTGTGCAACCTGCTACACTGCTTGACTGTCTTTGTGGTGAAAAAGTTTCTCTTTATATCCAGTCTGAACCTTTCTTGTTTCAACTTGTGCCTCTTGTCTCTCATTGTTCTACCACATACCACTGAAAAGCCTGGTTCACTGTCTTGATAACCTTCCCATCGGTACTGTCAGGCTGCTGTTAGGTCTGCCAAAATCATCTCTTCTCCTGGCTGAAGAAGTCCCGTTCCCTAAGCCTCTCCTCACAGGAGAGGTGCTCCAGCCCCCAGCCATCTAGGTGGCTCTCTGCTGAATTTGCTCCAGTTTACCAATGTCTTTTCCTGGTACTGGGGAGTGGGGAGTGTCCAGAACAGAACACAGGATCTAGGTATGGTCCAAAAAGCGCTCTGAGTAGAGGTGTAAAATCACGTCCCTCAGTCTCCTGGTGCTGCTCTTTTGAATACAGGCTTGGGTGCTGTTGGCTTTCTCTGCTCCCAGAGCATGCTATCATTTCATGTGCAGCTCACGGCTCACCCCCTGCCAGGGACTCCCCAGTCAGTCAGTCCAACCCTGCATCGCTGCAGGACTTTGCATTTGTCCTTGTTGCTGTCAGCCCATTTCTTCAGTCTGCTTAGGTCCTTCTTGACAGAAGGCTTCCTCTTGACTTTAATAACCAGTCTCCCAATTTAGGGCCATCTGCAAACTTGATGAGAGTGTGCTCCATCTCCCATAGGTCAATGATAAAGATATGAAAGAGGATGGGTCCCAGTGTAGACCCCTGAAGTACCCCCTCCCCTTGTCACAGGCACCCAGGAAGACTACACCCAGGAAACCACCACTCCCATACACAATCATCCAACCAGTATTTCAACCATTTAGTTTTTCACTCATCCAGACAGTAACATCCTAATGTGGGTACAAGAATATTGTGAGAGACAGCATCAAAAACCTTGCTAAATTCAAGGTTAATGATATTCATTTCTCTCCCCTCACCCAGAAATCCAGTCATTTGATCATAAAGCCAGTCAGATTCATCAGACATGATTTACCCTTTGTAAAGGCATGCTGTTATTTACCTTCTCCTTCATGTGTCCAGAAGCATTCTCCAGGAGACTCCATGGTTTTCTTGTGGATCAATGTGAGGCTGACTGGTCTGTAGCTCCTCAAGCTGGCCTTTTGGTCTTCTTTGAAGATGGGTGCAACGTTTGCCTTCTTCTAGTTGTCAGGGACTTCCCTAGTTGTCAGGGACCTCCCTAGATTTCCACAACTTTTCAAAGATGACAGAGAGTGACCTTGCAAGGACATCAGACAGTTCTCTCAGCACCCTTAGATGCAGCCTCTCAGGTCCCATGGACTTGTAAGGGTCATGTTCTCTTAAGTAATTCCTGAGTCGATTGTCATACACCACTGGCCGTTCACCTCCTCCTCAACCCTTTTTACTAAACATAGATGTCTGGGAGACCTTGGTCATGAAGACAAGCAAAGACGACACTGAATAACTCAGACTTTTCTGTGTCTATTGTCACTGGATAACCTGCCCCATTCAGCAACAGGACCACATTTTCCTCGTACAGCCTTTTACTACTAAAGTAGCAGTGCATGTTGGTCCTTATCCATTGACAGCAATCATCAGGGCCTCAGCAGTGCAAAAATATCCCTTCTTCCTTCAAATATGGAATGGTTTAACAAACACTAAAAAAAAAAAAAAAATTCCTTGTATTAAGTAGCTCTGGGAAAGTATTGCCCAATGTTAAACTTCTACTCTTGAGACAGCGTATTGTATGGACACTAATAGGCAGGAGCTGGCATGATCCGGATTCAGCTTTATATCTAAATCAAAATACTTTGATGGCAATGCTGGTTCTCAGAATCATTGAAATATGGCTTAAAGAGATCTGAAAACAGCTAGAACACTGCTTGGTCAGAGTCCAATTATCTCCAAACCATTAAGTTTTTGTTTAATTTATTTTTAAAAATTATACTGAGGAGGGTGCCTCCCCAATCTATTCCAATGGTTAGCCATCCTTACTATACAGAAGGTTTTCTTATGTTTACTTAAATACCATTTTAGCCAGTAAGCCACAACATGCAAAAAAGAGAAGAAAAATAATAGTGGCTTCCATTTCTTCTATATAACTCCATTGTTCCATCCCAGGTAAAACTTAACTTTGGTTAAGACAAACTAGATTGCAAGATGACCACAGCTGCAGAATAATGAACAATTTCTGCTTTGATAAAACCAGCCACTTCCTGAATATTACAAAGAGAGGTTACTGTTACAAATGCAGAACAACTGCTGAGCTCATTTTAGCTCTGATCAAAACTCAGTCTGGATGCCAGTACAGTGATGAATGGCATGATTTCTCCATTGCTTCTGTGCTATATATGATTTTCTGTTGGCACACTATGTACTAATTAAAATGGCTGTAATATACTCAGAAACTAAATTATGTTAAAAATTAATTAAGAGACCAACTTTATACATTTTATCATATATTTCTGTACATGTATGTATAAATATTGCAGCCTGGCTTCTCAAATGATGGAAAACACCAGTCTTCCACTGAAGTCTGAAAGCCTACATCAGTAAAATGTCTGGCCCCATTTTACCTAAATGTGCAATATTTACATATTTTTATGTATTTATTTTCTAATCACCACAATTTCAAGAGATTTATTGACAGCAGAAAGACAGCTAACTATGTCAACACATTCAGACTTCAGTTCTTAAGAGTCAAATACCTACATCTACAATATGGATCTAAATAATGTTTCAAAATTGCAGAT
The DNA here is from genome assembly GCF_965638725.1 of Aptenodytes patagonicus. Lineage (NCBI taxonomy): Eukaryota > Metazoa > Chordata > Aves > Sphenisciformes > Spheniscidae > Aptenodytes > Aptenodytes patagonicus. The sequence continues at coordinate 38,600,219 of NC_134955.1, read as the reverse complement.
TTCAGGAGGAATAGCATATACTTGGCAACCAAAAACCAGGACCTATGACTATTCTATACCAGCATTATATCACTAAAAATATATATATTTCAGGGCCCTTCTAGAATAAGATCTGTGTAATTTCTTTTGTAATTTATTTCTGTCAACTTCTTTTCTGATTTGATTTCCTTTCCAATGGATTGTGATGTGCTTAAGTTGAAATGATTTAAAAAAACAGACCCAAATTCATTTCACTACTCCTCTTCTGGCAGTTTTCTGCCAGTTTTCCAGACAAAAGAAAAAGAATTAAACATAGGACAAAAATAGTCACATACAGATTACCTTGACTTTTCTCTACACATAGTTTTTATTAAAAAAAATAAAATTAGATGACTGTTAGGTCACCTAGAGGATAGTAAATTAAACAGTGAATAAACAAAGTCTTTTACAATAAAGAAAATGATGGAACACAGATTTTTCTCAGCATAATAAGGTATGGGATCTGGCTTCAGTACTTCACCACAATAGTCTAAATTAAGAACAGCAGAGAACAAGTTAGAATCATACATGGTTAGGAAAAAAGGCTTTGTTTATAAACCATAAAAAGAGGTATGCTATCAGTTGGAAAGTTACAGTATTCTGAGATCAGTTTAAACAAAGTTTCCCTCACAAAGCTTTTCCTTTCTCTGTATGTCAGCAACGTATCTGTCTTTTAAAAGCAGTTTATTGTCACTTTAACCTACAGGAATTTCCCCTCCACACACACAAAGTAGAACAAAATATTAGGGGGCTTTACAACTGAAATAGTATGAGAAAAAGTGTTACTGCAGTTGTATACCAGACCAGAATATGTGCAATTCAAATCTTGATTGCATTTTGAGTTAATCTTCAGGTTTTTTTAAAATAGATCAAAACAAATATACTTAGCAGGTAAAAAAAAAAAAAAAAAAAAAAAAAAAACCACACACAAAAAAACCACCACAGCAAAACCCAAACAAACAAAAATAGAACATTTACAGTAATCAGGGCTTGCTCCAACTCCCATTGAAGGCTATCAGAGTATGGCCATGCATTTCAGCTTTTTGTCTGAACACTTGTACAGAATTACAATTACTAAGTAGTGATTTTTAATTAATTGTAATACTCTACTTCCTACAGACATCCCACATTCTGAATTTGGCTAGTAAAATTGGTTCTCCCCTGCATTATTCGATTCCTAACTTCTCTGAGCAAAAAGCATTGGCTCTTTCTTACTATTTCTAAATTATAACAAATAAAATATTAATCCTGGAGTTTATTAGGACCTAACTGGCCTCAAGTCACTATTGCCAAGAATTAAAAAAGAGAGAAGAGCAGAAAAAACTGTAGCAACCAGGTAGATTTAATAGTCTACAGGCAGTAGGTGGATTTCAGCACATTTATCTTCACTTGATTTAAACATTTAAATTATCTGATTTCTAAAAGCAGTTCTAAGGACAATGGTCAACATAAGACAGCCCAGTTCCACTGTGCATTTTATTGTTTTCCAAAATAATAAAAGGGAGTGTTTCCAAAACAGGGAGAAGAATACTGAGAATTATAACCCACAATTAAACAGCACTGTAGAGAAACATCTTCCAGTTTTATGTCATTTGTCAGCAACCTGCTTTGCTATTATATAAAGGTAAATTCTCTGAGGACCCTAGGATTTTTGAGAATGCAAGAAACCCTTCCTTTTTTTTTTTTAACTTACAATTTTATAAAACTGCTTACAGACTTTCCTACCCTTTAAATATCCCCTATCAATGGCACAATTTCAGACTTCCAACAATTGCTAACAAAAGCTTTGTACTTGACAGTTAAAGTAATTTACACATTAACCAGCAAACTTCAATAAATACCTGTAAAAATCAGTGACGCTGCTCAGATTATGGAAGGTTATTTTGGATTTAATCTGAACACTTGAAAGACAGATACAGAATACAATGAATTAAAGTTATACTTAAAAAGGAACTCCACATATTCTAAAGGTATTGCACTATACAAAACTAAAAGCAGCATTCGCTCTAAGTGTATATTCAAATGCTTACAAGAGGAGCCATAGTGAAAACCTGATAAAATAGAAAAGTGAAGGTAGGACCTACATAAGAATCAACCACAGCTAGAACAGAAAGCAGCTGGTTTTGGTATGCTAAAAAAGAACCTGGGAATTTGGTCAAAAACATTTGTTGCAAAAGATAATTACATTTAGGGGAAAAAAAAAATATAACAAAACTGCCTCCCCAATCACTTATTGAGTTGTTTAACTCCCAAAATCAATTAAAATAATAGAATAATTTATGATAGCAACTACATTACAAAATCCAAAGACACAGCAATTCTAGCTTATATGTTTCCCAAATACTTGTAAACTTAAAGCTCTCACACAAGCAAATGTTGTTTAGGGCATGCTGACAGATATGTTGATCCCAGCAACCTAATCCTAGAATTGGGAGCAAAATGGAAATCAGTGGTCACATGCAAACTATGCATGATGTGAGAAGTATCATGATGTGAGAGGGTGAACACTGGAACAGGCTTCCTAGAGAGGTGATTGATGCCCCAAGCCTGTCAGTGTTTAAGAGGCATTTGGACAACGCCCTTAATAATATGCTTTAACTTTTGGTCAGCCCTGAAGTGGGCAGGGAGTTGGACTAGATGATCGTTGTACATCCCTTGCAACTGAAATTATTCTATTCTATTCTAGAAGTAGCACCTCTACAGAGGTAAGTTCTGGTAACTAAATTACTCCTTGTGTACTGTGTCAATCTGATGCAGCATCTCTTTACATAACTAGCACTTATTTTTTACTTAAGGACATAGATGCACTTTTGGAAAGGACAGTTAGAACATCTGATGGCACTCAATAGGACCAATATCTGTTGACTGGCTGAGGGTCCTGAATCACAGCGTCCATTGACTGGCAGCACTGGTGTACTCTGAGACTTGGCAGACACCACCTTAACCACAAGTATAAGCCTTGGTCTTCACTGATCTCAGTACTACCGAGATCCTATAGCCTCAGCCATGCAGAGGCAGATGCTTTTGTCTGCCAGATCCTACTGAGTCTAATGGAAGCTGGAGCCCAGCTAGCACTGAGCTGAGAACCATACTTGACTTTTGCAGCTTCAAGTTCAGCATTGACTTGATGCAGTTTAAGGTGAAGATCTTTATTAGAGGTCTTTCTGTTTTCACTATGTTGTCAAATTCACATGCATCCTTTGTTGATTTCCAAGCTAAGCATCTTTATCATCTGCAATATAAGCATTCTTTAATATGACTGTGAAAACAAGTGTATGAATGTGTCTAACAACTACAGCTCAAGGAGCACTATAAATAGATCCAAAATTATTTAATGGGGAGAGTTGTCTCCAATGTACCTGTACTGCTCTGTTACAGTGAACAGTTTAAGTACCATTTGATTGCAAATAAGAACTAGACTATTATCTAGCAAAGTGGCTACACAGATGTACAAAATATAACATCTCAGGGTCCAAAAGAAAAAGAACATTCAGTGTCTAAACTAGCTGAAGTTAATATCCAACCTACAGCCTTTGTGTACAGAAAAAGTACACAAAAATACTAGAAGACTAAGAAAATAAATACTAATTTCCTTCTTTTATCTCTTCAAGGTCTTATATTGTACTACCTGAAAACACAACCTGTCTGCCTGCCTGCAATTGTATATCAAATGCTACTTGAATGCAGTAAGCATGGCATTCCCCTAATGATTGATGACAGATGTCCAATCAGGTTCTTGTTACTGGGGTCTGGAGCAGGGTGGGATCAGCAAAGCAGCTGCCAAAGGCCATAGGCAAAACTGAAGGAAAGAACAATGCAAATTCACAATTAGGGAGTCTCTGGGGTGTGGGAGGAGAATGATTTGGGCCTCTGCAGATTATTGCAAACCTGTTTTTGTTTAGGAGAGAAAAAAGCTTTATGCACTTTCAAGTTCCTGATGGATTTTTTGTCCCATAACTTTCCTTTAGAACCCCTAGGCCACTGTATCAGCTACCATATGTCTCTCGCATTAGACAGCCTGGACCTTTTCCATCAGCTGCAAGAAACTTTCAACACATCTGGTATAGGCTTTTCTCATCAGCTGCTATGAGCCTCTGTGCATAATGACTATCAATTCCTTCCGTTGGCTGCTATGCTCTTTGTGCACCCTAGTGAATCTCTTAGTGACTACAGCAGCCTTTCACAATATATAATTAAATTAACATTTCTAGCCAGCATAAACCCTGTGACAAAGAAGAAGTCTCAGTTAGCCCTTCCCCATTTTTTCCTCACTCCCTGCTCTTGTCCCTCCCTTCGGTGATGCTGTAAGAGAAACTGATCTGACTGAAAACTACCCTGGAAAAAAAAATAGGAAATAATCAGCTAAATCAGTTCCTAAACTGGTTGATTTTATATGGTCATGCTGAAGAGAAAGTAGCACATGCCTGGAATGAGTGGCTAAGGATTGGGTCAGGGTGCTTTTTCTTTTGGCAACCGTGGCAGTTTGTTCCAGCTCAAAATTTTAGCTGAACTATAGCCTCAGGCTGTGATTCCACAAGAGTTTACATCAACCTGAAATGTCACCCTCGGAGTCCCTCTCCCTTGCTCTGTTTCAGGAAATAAACTAGCAGGAAACTGTCCTTATAAGAGAAAACAAGTCAAGTGAAAAACATTTGCCGATTTTCTTTACCTGAGCTAGTTCATCACAAGATCAGATGAGCATCAGTGTCAATAAAAAAGATGAAGGGAAAGGATTGTATCGCAATCCCAGGGCCAAGGTGGGCAGGACCACAAAAGCGCTGACACAGCTTGGCTTCAGCTGCAATAGAACTGCTGCTCCTATTTTTTTGCTAGAAATTTTACACTGTCACTTCACTGAAGATCTGGTCTGCTTTAGGTTCTGTCACCTGCAAAACTTCTAAAGAGACCTCAGGGGCATCACCACATGGCCTTTGATGAGGTCTACGATACCTGTTGTAGTTGGACGGTGATGAAATTTGGGTGTACCAATACAAACTGAAAATAATTTTGAGAAAAATATAATCAAGGTCCATTTTACAAATAAAAAGCATTTTCATACCTGAATAAAACACTGTACACATAACTACATTAAATGGGTATTTAGAGAACAGTTCATAAATGGAATGTAGTTTTCTCTATCAACAAGCAAAAAATACATAGGGTGGTCTTTGATGGTGTGACTAAAATAATATATTATCAGAAGAGGTATAATTAAGATTGAGGAAAAAATGGCAGTGACTAAAAATCAGAACTATTCCATTTATTATAGAAGAATAATAGCTGAAAGATAAGTAAACTTTAAATATTTAAAGCATATTTTTAAAAAGAAACATATTCTTAAGAACAAACCTTTTAAGATTTTACACCTCTGTCAAGTCATAATGCTTTTTTTGCACATGAGCTATAAAAGAAACCTGATTCTGTTAACAATTAACTGTGAGATTTTAACTACCACTTACCTTTGGCTAACGTACAGTAAAAAGAAAATGTCTACCTGGGGTAGTTTTCTAGTGACGGTGAGGGAATAATTATTCTGCTTCTACTGTCATGGTTCAAATCCCAGAGCTCAGGTAAAGATTAAAATGAATTTAGGCTACCTTGTAGTTAAAGTTAAAATAATATACCTAGTAATTAAGATAACAAACCACTGCAGAATTACATATAGAATGTGATTCCTTTTGTTTAAGCTTTTAGCACCATGTGGAAAAAATCTGGCATTTAAGAGATCTGTAAAACAATCCCAACGTGCATCTGTTTTGATATAGCAGATTTATTTACATAAAACATAGCTCCTTAATCACTAGAAAAAATTTTGGACATAACCAACATCTGAAGGTTTTCATGTAAAAGCAAAATATTTATAGTGAGAGATTATGTAATAAAAAAGACAAAGGCAGACGATTAGAAGACTTCAGATGTTTACATATCCTTATCTACCTAAGGTGTTACACATTAATTGACCTTACCTGATAAAAAGCAGTTCAGAAGACTAACCAAGAAAGATTACTATCAAGTAGGAAGGAAAAAAAAAAAAAAGCCATACTCTATGAAAAACAAGTGCTAATTTAATAATATTGATCTCAAACTTGTCTGAGAGAACATAAAGGGAAGGTAGACCAAAATCTTGAGAAAAAGAATTTAACTTTAATTATCTCAAAAGCTAAACTCCAGAGAAATGAAGACATAATGGTAGAAAATTGTCACAAAGATGTTAGGTTCCTGCTGGAGTGCAAAAGATTGACCTTACCTTAGAATTCATTCATTCCTATGTTAAAATAAAAACAAACCAAAAAACATTGACATTAAGATAATTACCAGAAAGCGACTGAATACAGGAGAAAGAATAGAGAAATTTGAAAAACACTAAACTTCAGCCAGAGCAGTAATTATGATTCCCTTAGGTAAATGTAGGTTTGAATGCACACATACATCAGCCAAAAGGCCTGGTAAGAGTGAAGACTGACTCAACAGAGCATAAAGGTCTAATATTGTAAATGACAGTAAGAAATCATGTAAAAAGTTGGTGGTTTTATTCCAAATGCTTAATAGTCGAATCATATCTGCTAAACAGCCAACCTGAAGAAACATTTGGTCAGCTTTATTTTAACATTAACAGCTTTCCTCAGCAAAAGTGAAAATGACCCCCTGTTTAAAGCAAAATGTAGGAACTTGTGGAAGAAAGAGATCTAAAGCAGTAAGATGTTCAAAGCTAACAGAAGGCCTATAAGAATAAAGGTCCAAGACTGAAGGTCCAAGAAGGGATAACAATATTCAGTAAATATGCAGTTAGAGCCCTGTTTTAACAAAATATTCAAAAAAGTTTAGCTCAAAAAAACCCCACCCCAAACCATCCAGGTTGTGATCTGCCTGCCAGTATTCTGTTTTAGTAAGTAGAAAAACTTCCATGGTAGGATTAATATCCTATTGAACATACTACAGGAGGAAGTAATATCAGAAATAATTGCCTGCTACTGTTTGGTTGACTACTAAGTTTGCAAATTAGTCTGCTTTATTTGCCTCTCTATATTATGACTCTTTTCTGCACTCAAATTCACTTGCAAGTGTAACCTAGCACTAAAACAACTTTCACATGCTGCTGATGTTTGTGTTATCAAGGTAAAAGAAACTGCATACAATTTCATAATCAATCATAGACTTTAGTCCTCTATTTTATTTTGGAACTACATCCATCGTGTTACTTCACTTTAAGGAAATTCACCAGTTGGAAAAATAAAAACTTTCAGGTCTTTACAAGATTTAAGGTTGAGACATGGTAATATATTATTTCTTTAATTCAACAGTTTTAGGAGAGGAAAGTTCCACATCATTATATCACAGGCTTTTTTACCACTTGTACAACTTATTTTAATTTACAAGCCCAAAGATTTTTTATTGTTTTGTTGATACAGTGTGTCTAAATTCAATAAATGAGCAGGTCAATTGTTATTTCAAAAAGACATTTTTTAAAAACACAAACAAATTATCTCACTTAAAATAATCACTATTGTGAAACAGGCATTAAAGCACATATATAATGTTAAACACGAGTAACAATTAAGGATAACATAATAGCAATTTTACCATTTACTAAATAGTTGCAATCAATCTGTGAACTGTTTTATTAACAGATCATTGCTAAAACCAAGTAATTAATCTCATAAACCCTTTGTTTTTCTTAATTTCAAAAAGTTAGCTTTCTACTCCCTCTGAAAACTTTGGCCCAATCACCTACTTCACAATAAAATACACTAATACCAGGGCCAGAAGGGAGAGAATCAGTCCTTTTTGTCCCTTCCTTTCTTCCCACCCTCCTTAAAAGCTTTTGCGTTCATACTGGTGATGAACATCTATTAATGCTTTCCATCAAACGGTACCAAGCACCTGCCACCTGAATATCCAGGTTCCTCTTGCATAAAATGCACATGAGAAATCTTGTAAATAATTATTTATGTGCCTCCAATATGTTTATATCTTCTCAGTGTTTCTTGGACATTATGACAATGTATTATATTCACCCAGCTCATCTCATAAGCTGACAGACAAGTCCCATCAGACTACATGTTTGCTAAGAAAATCTGCTTTCATCTGTCAACTCTGAATACTACACAATGGCAACGCTGTTTTGTTCCATTGTTTAATAACTTAAATATTTCAATTGATGGTTTGTAATCTCACAAATTCTATTTTGTCAGATAAAAATAAATTCAAATAAAATTAGTCTTCAGATATTACTTTCTCTCTAAAATACTGCTTATTGCTTTTTTAAACAGAAACTTGTAGACAAACATATTACTCACCTCTTTCATGAAAGTTAGTACAGAAAAATGTGGTGGCCCTCATATAGAAGTTTGTATATATCCTATTTTATTTCAAAATCCAGAATCAAGTTCTAGCATATTATTAGGGTTTTTCATAAACAGGAGTTATATCAAAACATCTAATCATGTACATACCATTTTACTGATTATAAATGTATCCAATAAATAGTCTTGCATGTATTATTCAAAAGATGCAATATGTTTACCTTCACTGCACAAAAGTCAAATAGAGAAAGTAAAGCATCTTTTTTTTTGTCACTTTATTTTAATAAGCTCATTAGTATTTCGCTAGAGTGCTGAGAAAAATATGTAGATTTCCCCTGAAGCTGTTTGACATGTTACTATCTTGGTTTAACCCATTTTTCTTAACTTCAATTCCTCCTTAAGTTAGAAGGAGAAAAACCTGTGACTTGCATGTTACGGAATTTTCCAGCAAACTCAAGCAAACTGCATTTGCTCTAGCTTTCATTCCGTTTTTGCCATATCTGACACGCATCTGGATTACCAAGAAAAAAAACCATCTAAATATACTCTTGATGAGATGACAGTTGGACTTAAGTTCTGCCAAGCAATCATTAAACTGACCCAAATGACAGGTTTTCACAAACACAACAGCCTTTGCTTTTAAAACATGTGACTGAGACCAAAATGGACAGAACATTTTAGCTAAGAGTAATTAAGGAGAGCAGTAAAAGAATACTCAAGAAGTCCCTTAATAATATACCTCCAGAGATCTCCAAATTCAGCAAAATCTTTGCTACCCTAGTAAAGCTGCATCAATTATTCATTTTTAGTTTGGTCAAGAGATGTTTTGAATTCAATATATTTGTTCTTGTTTTCTTTACAGAGTCACAAAACAAAATTGCTCCAACTACTATCTTCCATTTGGAGCAAACACACTATTTCAAAGACATTGGGAAGAGATTATAACCTCTTACAGAGTTATTCATTGGGTAGCATGCATCCGACATCCCCAATGTCGGAGTTTTGATTCTAATTCTCCTCTCTGCAAGGGAGGTGGGGATGGGGTCCACATCACCTCACATCCCCGAGATTGTCCCAGACCTCTATAGGGTTATATATCGAATTCTGGGGGATACAATGTTCTCAGTTAATTTATACTGACTGTCCTGTTTTCATACAAAGGCAAATGAAGGAGTCTCACTCGCTAAGGGATTACACAAGCACCAGATCTCTTATTTGCTGTTTTAATTATGTATACCTCTATATAAATTAAAGTGCTTCAAGCAGTGGAACATGGGGAGACTGAGTCGTTGACAAATTTTTTTTGGAACAGGATTCTGGGCAAAGATGAGAAGGATCTGAGACCTCATTCACAGCATATGTTTGAGTGTTCTCTTCTTTCTTAGAGAGCATGCTGACATCCCTTCATTTTTTGTTGCAGTTGTACAAACTCCTATGGAGTACTTGTACACAAAGTAATCTCTAACTGGTAAATTCTGGTGTCTTCCTGGGAAGTGAGCTGAAATTCGCCAATATAGAACTGAGTCTCCACGTTCCACATTTTAGTTGAATGACGTGGCACCATCTATTTAGCCTCAGTTGCTAAAAGGAAAAGGGTAAACATCCCCAAAAAATTACACAACAAATTCAAACTAAGTTGACTGAGTAGTTGTGATGTTACCAGAAACAACTTTTTAGCAATTTTCAGCAGATCTATCATTCATTACAATGTTCCTGCCCGGTTCTAATATTCAGCAGAACTATATTCTCAAGCCTGCACTTACTTCTTAGTATCTTGATCATCAATAATTACATGAAGAAGTGACAGTTTTACATGATATATTGCATATCCAACTACAAGCTTTTATGCAGTTTATACATAAATCCTTCCACATCTAGCTGTTAACGTTAAAGTCTTGTTTAATCACTCTTTATCTTTGTTCTAGCTGTTGTACAATATTATGCCGATTATTTTAAAATAGTGTTTAATGAGTTATCTTCTGAGTTCTACTTCAAAATTTTTAGTGTAGCTAATATACTGTGTCAAGCGGTTAGCAGCAGCTGTAGGTAACATGCTCTGTTTCTCTATCTACTTTATGCCCTGAATTGGAAAGCTAAATAAAAACATGTCTTTTTCTTTGGAAGAGAGTTTAATTTAGAAACTAGTCCATACTCATAAATGTGTACTGAGCAAAATACAGAGTTGATTTCATTTTCTTCATATGTCAGTCTGCAACCTCCAGATCTAGTCCCTGCCCCTTGCTGTTTATGGCGCTTGCTTGGCAGTAGTAGGCTGAAGCTGACTTGTCTTACAAATTTCCACTTTCCAGTGTGGTACATCCTTAGGGTTTCATGTTGGAAACAGTGTTTTATATGAGCAGAGTCCTTTGGCCTGTGGGGTCCTAATTATGACTAAGACCCTGAGTGGGATATACCCCAATATTAACAGCAATTGCTTGTCCACCATTACAAAATCCCTTCCTCCTGGCAGCTTCAACAGAGAAGCAAAGAACCAGTTGAGTATAAAGTAGTCCCTGGTATCCACAGCTGGTCTTTTCAGGAGAAGATTAAGACAATGAGAAGACTGTTAAACTCGTCACAGTTTGAAATCATAGGAGGATGAAAATTAGAACTGGTTTCCAAAGCATCAGCTTTTGACCAACAATAAATTCAGTTGAAAAATAATGTATTATACTGTATTAATATATAATTATATATAATTATTAATATATATTAATATATAATATATACTGTAGTTAATCTTTTAAGTGCTTTATATTTACTTATGGGCAATCTGACATAATTTACTCTAAGAGTTCAATGATATTAAGTTATCTACAGAAAAAAGTACAAGTATACACAGAAGTATAAGGTCATGGTTTATCTACTGAACGACAGACACTAGATATCAAGACCTTGTATAAAACGATCTATAAGAGCATGGGGGAGTGAGGAAAAAACACCAAATTAAATAATTTATACCTAAAAACAATTTCTGATCTGAATTACCATTGACAATTGTCCTCCATATTCCAGGGTAATTTGGGGGGGAATTATGAGGGATTAATTGAGAGATAGAAAAAACCCTAATATTTTCTTTTAACCAGTATTCATCTCAGATATTCTTATTTCCATATGTAAAGTAATAAAGGAATCTTTGTCAGAAACAGACACCAATATTGGAAGTATTAGAAAACCTTGTTCAAAAGGATTCAAGTTCAGTAAGTTAACTGAAATGAATACCAATTCAGTTTTCAGCCAGAAATGAGCCCTACATGGACAATTATGAAATTAAGTAAAATTAGCCCCTTGTCTTAGGGAACTACTGTTAATTGGGATCAAAATTCGACTTATTGTCCTACAAGCAACTTTTTTTATAAACTCTGTATTAAAATGCATTAATAAATCAGTAACAGAGTTTAAAAACCAGCAGCATCAATGGAATAAATAGGGTCGTTAGTTAATGAATGGACAAGCTCATCTCATTTAAAGTTTGACTTTATCACCTACAAGTGATACTTGATACATATACTGTAAATATGCAAACATACTGTTCATTATTTTTGCTCCTATACTATATATAGAGAATATCATACTATAGTAGCTATGTGTTAATGATGGTATTATCACCTGATAATCTCACACTTTTAATGAGACTTTGTGCTCATTAATGTTGCCTGTAGAAATTTTTCAGTGAAAAGAGTATCTCACAGTAATTCAATACAACAGAGCACATTTTTCCAAGGATTTCCCAATTAAAACATGACACCAGTTTTTTATTAATGTGTTCAATACAGAGCTCAGTACAAAAAAACCAAACTGCTATACTGCTTTTAATTTAAAATAAACATCTTACGGCCAATATAAAATAAATTTCATACTGATAGAAAAACTTGGTTCAGAGACTTAACAAAGACTTTCCTGCATGAGCACTATTATGTTTGAATGGTAATCTTACACAGCTAGTGTTTTCTTAATGTCCTGGGGAGCCTGATCATTGTAAATTACCTGTGACATCTCATTAATCCTCTTTTTCCTCACAAACGCATAATTAATGGTAACATTGACAATAATACACAAATTAGCTAAGTGACGCTTTATGGTGTTGGTTTTGATTAACGTCAGGAACCCAAAAATGACATTAATGTAATGCAGATCCCAAAAGGCAACCCGCACTTTGACCTCAGACATACATTTTGTTTGCACCATCACAAAGATTAATCCTTCCCTGGATGAAGACAAGACAAAACTCTGGCCACTGGCATTGCGTGCTGGGCTGTCGCTGAAAAACAAACTGCCTCAATTGCATTTGTTTAAGAAGGAAATCTTAATGCATAGAAAACAACGGCTTAGTGTCATTTCCTATTGTCTTGTTAGGACAAAGATAAATGGGCTACTGTCATGATTTAGATCAACTGTTTCTCTGCTAACTTCTATTATTTGCTTATTTATGGACTAGTGTTTCATTAAAAGCATACCTAGATACAGAACTGCACAACAAAGTTATTAAAAATGCTTTCTCATTTAATACATGCTTATTTAAGAGATCAACTTGTGTTTAAACTATCCACATGTTGTGGTAGACACAATACTAACGTTATAGGTACAAATAGGTAGTGCAAGAATACTAAAATGAAGTAATATCCTTATCTTAGCTTGAACTAACAGTATAAAAGGTACAATTTATCCCAATAAATAAAAAAAGACCAACTGTTTTCAGAATATATATTTATTTTTTCAGAATATGTATTTATATATACACACATATATATATATGTATAACTGAAGGTATATCTGGCTCAAAACATTTAAAAGCTCCATTCCCCAATTTAAAAGCTCTGTTTGCAGCTACATCACCACCTTGGAAACTAAGGTTAATTATTATTATATATTCATACACTCTTTTTAATAATTTCGTAAATTTAACTCATGTTACAGAATGCACTAAACCACAAAGAAAGTCGTAATTATTTTGTAAGGTACAGCAGTCTAGTTTTCTTCTAATAAAGGAAATACTCTCATCACTTCTCTCCCATAAAAATTTTTGCTGAAAAAGCTTATCTGTAAAAAGCAATGAGTGATTATTAGTTAGAGCTAACATTTTTACATTCATTAGATTTTGTTAGTCAAAAAAACATAAGCAGACTTTCCTAAAAAGCATGGAACAGTATTTAGATTTCCCATTGCAATAAAATACAAGACTGTCTTCAATTAATAAGATAATTTTTCTTTAATATCTCTACTTTTGTACTGGTTCATTAATACAGACAGATGAATAGGTGTGGGTTTATCATGAACATGACAGAAATGAGGAAGGAAAAATTATACAATACTATAAATCACAAAAGGATTTTAACACCACAAATACAAACAGAAATTAGTAGTTCAAAACTGAATAACAAAAGATGTACCAGGTAGATAAAACCTTTTCAACACCTTTAATGTTTTGATTATAATAATATGTATCTAACATAAATAACATATAGATTGTCGACCTTTTAGCTTTCAAATGTCTTCTCAGTTGATCTTAACTGCTGAATTTAAAACTGCAGTGGATACTTGAAATAACTTGTGTAGCTTGTCAACATTATTTTTAAGTTTAATTTCTCATTAGCGTAAATTTTAAAGCATTTTATGCAAAACATACTAAACTTTCTTTAACTCACAAGTACATTTTAAAGCACTGTGGAATTTAAGGGGCAAAAGGGAATCCCATAGAGGCCATATATTTACTCTAACTAACCAAGACATAAATCCAGATTACTGCAATAAATTATTTTTATTATTTGAACAGAGCAAGTACAGTATCACATTTGAAAGACATTTGAGTTTAATTCATATCTTAAAATTGACAAAGATAAACAATCACAGCTACACCAACTGAAATGCACTAATGCATACAGGATATACAAGATAGACCCAGGAGCAGAGACAAATCTGTTCTTTATATCATCATTGTGGCACAAGGTCATTCAAAATGTAATTGTACTTCTTTGTAAAACATAAAAAATTGTCTGGTTGGAGCTGCAAATTTTAAATGGCTTTGTCTGTGTAGTAATCCTTTATCAGCTTGTAAGAACCTAGTAATTCTTTGTTTCATATACAATTTGCTGGCAGACTACAGTAACCATTTGCTACTTTTACTTTGCTGAATTAATATTCAGCCAGATACAACAAAAACCTCTTAAATATATGTCTGGAAAGAAACCAGCCCACTTTTAACCCTTCCAAGTTATCTCAATTTCCTCTTCACCATAGATATGATTAATATTACCCTATTAGCCTGACCGTGTCATTTTATTCTTTCAATTCCATGCCAGCCTTGTAGAAAGCAATCTGTCAGGAGATACATTTATAGAAATGATTTGTTTCAATGTTTAAGTGCTGCACATTGACTTTTAATACTTAAAAATGGTTACAGCAAACTGATTTTTAAAAGCCTATAGAATTGTGTGCACGTGTGTGCATACAAAAAGAAGTTAGTCTGTAAGGAAACATAATTTTCTCACAATTCACCTAACACTAGTACTCTAGCAGTTTCAAGAAATCTTACTCTAAAACATAATCTTATCAGAGTTGTCTATCTAAAGTTCCTGTTGTTGTCATATCTTGAAATTTAAGATCTACTTGAATTCTACAGCTGAGTGATATCTATGGTTAAGGCATTTCCTTATTCCACAGTTTTATACTAACCTGATTAATACGACAGGTCCAGAAGGCAAAAAATAGCAATGTCGGTTCAGGTTTCCTTTATAGTTTAACATCACCAAAACATTTCCATAAATATGAAAGAACACATAAATTGGTTAAATATGGATTCAGTTTTATCGTCTCAATATTCTGCCGTTCATATAAATATTTGCAAAAAATAAATAAAAAAGCTATATGCTATTATACACACACACACACACACACACACAGAGGCACTTTTCCCCAGCTGGATTTAACATATATGTCTGTAACTGTATTTCATCATAGAGCACCAGATTGTATTTTCAGAAAAGATACTCAGCATCACATCAGCATCCTATATAACATTTTATATATAGCTAATTCACAGAAGAATGGCTTTCAGAAAAGCACAACTTTCTACATTTCAAGAACTTAAGACTTACTTTACCTCAATAAACAATTATTTCTTACAGTGATGGAAGAAAATAATTACCATTTGAGACACGTCAGCATTTACCTGTTGCTCTGTGAAACACTGCACAGTGGCAAAATGCTTAGTTACTTAACCTAGTTGTGAGTTGAGCAATTATTTAGATAAACATTCTTTACACATTCATCTGCAGGTGTTTCAATCTGTTATTTAAATAGCAATAAAAAAAAAAAATTAACATCAAATCCAAACCACATGATGCGCACATGCATGTTTTGGTTTTTTCCCCCATTTTTGGGGGGAGAGGTAACAACCCTATTGAGACTGTACTTTATGAAGGACTTTAATGAGATTTCTGACTATATTTTTTTACCAGAATGTCAAATAAGCTTCAAAAGCAAATGTAAACTGTAATGCAAGTGACACATACTAAAAATAACCCTATAAATCTGTTCATTCTGTTTAGATAGTCTCCTGAGTTGTAAAAAGTGAGACTGCTTAGCTTTATTAGATGTTTTGGAGAAAACTAATTTTGGGGAAGTAGGCCACTGATAGTGTTGTACTGTTCTAGTGATTTACAGTGAAGCCATCTATTTTCTAATCTTCTGTAGTATCTTAGTAACAATTAGGCCAACTTATACCAAGCCTTTTTCAGGAAATTCTGTAGACAGCCATAAACATATAACCTCCTAATAAAAAGGATATAGATAATTTTATCTTTTAAACTAAGGCTACGAACAAGCTATGTTTTGCTAGAACAAAGCTACACAACATTTCAAAGAAAAATTTCCATTCCATTTTAGCCTGTCAAAGCAGTTCCAGTGTTTCCCATAACACAGCAGCTATATCTTAATACAAATCTGCTCACTGAAGGATAATTTTAAAAAATGTAAAGAACACAAAAATTTGTGAGAAAGCAAGCTGCAAAAGTTCTACATTTACTGTTTGAAAAAAAATAAAATCAAAGACGCAATTTTGAAAGCTGCACCACATCATATGAAAAAGTACAAATAAAGGGGAACAGATTTCGAGCCTTTTTGTATAGTCTGAGAGCTTTAAAATCTCTTCTTTCCACATCTGAAAAATGATATGAAGCAGAATGTTAACACTGGTTGCATTTTTGTGTGTTTGTGCCCAAAGTGACAGCACGCTAGGGCTTTGTTTTGGGATATCTTAATCAAACCTAAGGATGGATAAGCAGATCTACACAGAATTGCAATATGACTACTGAAGACAGACAAGGCTCAAAAGCTAGCACCAATCCTTCTAGTCTTTTTAAGAATATAAACTGTAAAAATTGTCATACCATGTTCTTTCTTATTTTCAAACCAAAGCATACAGCATATAATGAAGCATTTTAAGAAAATACGATGGCTGAAGGGTTTCTCCCTTCGCTCCAGTTCAAGATAAAAGTGTAAAACAGCAGTTTTAGTGTGATCGTTATTATAACCATAATACTCTATCAGACAGTGCCAAGAAGTCATTAATGCAATATATATCTCTTTGATTCCTAAAATGCTGAGTTAATGGGCCAAATTTCACCATACCTTGTACTTGCAGTGCTGCCATTTTTTACAGCTATCAACTAAAAATAGTATGGTAGATACTAAACAGGCATTTCTTGTACTGACCTCTATTTTGTTAATCTTATAGAAAGTTTAAGAAAAAAAACAGCTTAAAGGAGTTCTCATTCTTGTAATTCTGAATGTAGGCGTGTATGTATGTGTGTGCATCTACAATTTTTGGAAAAAAGAAGTAGTTTTTTGCACCTTCATTCAAAATTTCATTGGTTACACCAAATGAATGTTCAATTATCTTATTCAAATTTTTCAAATCTGGGGAAGAACTTAACTCCTATGTTAAATGTGACTTGCCAGTATAAAATTACGTGTAACAATCTGTACTACCCAGTGTTTTTTATATATATACATATCTAAATTCAGATTAAGAAATATTCTAGTATGTAGTGTAAAATGAGATCTATGATCAGCATGGGAGAACGAATCGCTGAAGCCCATGACAGCAGGGACTGCAGTAGTCTGCTTCTGGTTGCATACAAAATGAAAAAAAAACCCAACCAGCATATCCAAATCAAAAACTAGATGAAATTGTGTGTGACTCTTACTGAATGTGAAGAAAGGAGATATACACATATGCACCCACAAGAAAGAAAAGGCAACTATGCATTTAAGAAAGTAAAAGCTATCAGTCAAATGTGTATATCTATATAGAACATATCAAAAACTTAAGAAGTCCATTTTCAATAGCTATCTGTTGAGATAGCTACTAATATGGTACTTCTCTGTAATATATTAATATTTGATGTAAAAGTGACACTGTGGGGTATAGTAAATTTGCTAACAATCTAATGGAAATGCAGTGTAAGTTTAAAGGGAAGAAAATAAAAGGAATAGCTGGAATGCATGCTCTAAGACTACTGACAATAATTCTCTAACCTGTCACAAATTACATTTTAGCTACTGTAGGGTATGTATAGGCTCGTCACAACTAATAACATTTTTCTTTCATCAGGTTTGTGTTAACATTCTGCAAATCTGAAATGTTTACTGTAATGAAGTAATGCATTATATAGATAGCATATGGTTGCTGGTTTTGTTTATATCATTTTCAAAAATCTGAAAGGACCGCTTGGACTAAAGAGCAATGTTATTGCTTCCACAGTCAGCTGATGGGTTGTTTAATAGTATTTTAAATGTTTGTTAATGATAGTCTTAAGGAAACAGAAAAGCACAGAAGCAATGCCGAATGGCAATATCACAATAGTTACAAAGATTAAAATGCCACTAGGGGACAGTAGAAAGTCACAAAATGAGGTTCTGTTGAAGAAACCAGAACAAAAGGCCTTTCTTTGTCAAAAAAGAAATCACAAATATGCGTTTCTAAATAAAAATCATTTCACATGTGAGGGTTTTAAAATTCTGCATTAAATAGCAAGGTGGGAACTGGGAGACACTTGCATGAGTCTATTTTTAGGTCTTTTATATTTATATCCAGGTATTTTAAAATATGCAGCACTTTCCCTTTAATAAGAATAAATTCAAGTGTGAAATAATTTATTTGCAGCACTTTTACAGTACTGTGAAGTTCTTAAAATCCAAAAGGTATTCACTATTACACATTAATGCAAACATACAAATTGACCTTTGTAATACTGGTAGTTTACCTGGCAATAGAATGATTAGATAATGTATGATATTGTGATATTTATTAAACAATAAAAATAAATGTCTAGAATTTAAGGACTAATATATTTTAGAAAATGGTTAGGAAAGATCTGCTTTGTTATGGCCTGCTATCAATGTACGGGCATGCTCCTTTTTTGATGACATCAACGGTAGTATTCACTCAAGAGCAGGGTAATGCTCTTCAAAAGTTCATACTAGATCCCAGTATTCATATGCTGAATCCCTGCAAACTAAAGCAAAGTACAGCATTACTTTATCTGGAAAAGAGTATCAAAATCCTGTAGTTAGTAATTATATTCTTTTTCTTCATTCAAAAGATCAGCCATGGCCTCTAAATAATATCTCCCAGACTAGAAAGTTTGGTTCAGATATTTATAGTTACAGAACTTTCACAGCTTGTATGAAAACATTCAAAGCTAATAAAATCAGAGGAATCTCCCAGGCTGATAGGTCCTTCAGCTCACATGAGTACAGGAAGTAAACGTATATTTCACAAGTACTTCAAAATTTTTCATTTCCAAAGCAATGCATTTCAGCCTAGAAATTGTCTAGGTATTGGAAGCATCTAATCCTCAGCCATGTATTTCACAATACATAGGAGATTATCTGATAGCTATGTAGCACATTGTGAATTATTTTTTGTTTCTCTTGAACACAAAAACACACAAAGAGGTCACAATTGCTGAAAGATTATTCCCATTCCCGAGTGCTAAAATGCAGATTCAAAACAGCAATGCAACTCTGTCTCCTCATAGCCTTAGAATTGCAGTCATCTTATAGCAGTGTCATGAGCTTGAGTACATAACAGACCTTGGACAATGATATAATTAAGTATTTGAGTGAAAATAGTAAATCTAAGAAGTGTTGTTCTATAATAAGGGATGGGACTGTTTTCAAATGGAAAACTTAACTGACATACCTTTATGTGTATGGGAGAGAGAGTGGGGAAGTCTAATGAAGCATTTATGTGGAGCAAATACACAGAACAGGTAGACAAACAAACACCCTGTGCTTGAAAAGACAACTCTTGTACCATAACACAGAAGGAAAGAAAAGAGAGGGGGGAGGGGGGAGAGAGAGGAGGAGGGGGAAATGGAGGAGAGGATGAAAGGGAGAGGGGGGAGAAAGAGAGAAGGGATGGCAGGAGACAGGGAATGCAGAAGGGAGAGAGGGAGAGAGAAGGAGAGAAAGAAAAAAGAGAATCGTCTAAATTAATTCTAAATGTCTACAATAATTTGTATCAGACACCACATTCACGGAGAAGACAAAAATTTCAACATATGCTAAAATTCATAGGCCAATGGCATAGGCAATGGACAGTCTATAACTACAAGCCCATTTCTCAGACAGTACTGTAAAAAATTTTTAATTGGTGTTGCATTTCAATAACTGGTTTAATGAAGTGTCCCTCAAGGTAAGTACATATATCACGTGACTGAAAAACAAGATACTACCTTAAGCTGTGGTACTTCAAGAACAGTAATGTTCCATATGAGATGGGATGTTTTTCTTTGGAAAATTTGAAAAAATGTTTCAAATTGCCTGGGTGACAGATGTTTTAGAAGTAGGCAGGGATGCATTCACTTCTATGAATGCAACAGGGGGTATTACCTTTTCAGTCATTATTATGTCCTTGGAAACCCAGCTAAGATGTTTACTCTCAGGAAAAAAAATTATCTGGAGGTCAAAAGGACTTCTAGGAAATGACCCAGGCAAAACACTTCAGCCAACAGTGGACTTCTTCAAGCACTTCCTCAAACCCTCTGAACTGTGGTAGTATACAAACATACTCTTAAATGCTTTGCTGAACTGCATAGATTTATGATGCATTTTAAAATTGTAATTAAGCATATTAAAGTGTTTTACTAAATTAAAATTGAAATCCTAAAAGGTAAAATGTGCTCAGAAGCAACTGATGTCACTGAAATCAGTCACTAAATAGATAAAACACAATAAATAGAATAAAGCCTGAAACTACAAGTCATTCAACAGCAAATGACTCTGAAGTTCTTACAGTTTTGTGTTGAAGTTCTCAGAATTTTAGGGACGCTTCACAGAAGTGATACCTTAGCAGTACAAAGGTTCAAAGTACTAGCATCTTGTAAAAGGAACTAGAATTCGAGGAAAGAGTGAAATCACTGATTCAGGGTTAGTAAATATTTTTATACTTATTTTTATGCTTATTTTATCTGTTTATTTTTAAAAAAAACATATTCACAGATGTTTGAGACAGGTTGATGCTTGGATCCTTCTATAACAATATCTTTGTGCCTTTACTGTGTGTTTTCAGCATTTTTTTTCACTATATTGGACTTCATGTCTTTAATCAGTAGATGATTTGTGCTCCCTTTTCCCTTAGCTTCCCACAGTCATTTTTTCAAATGCTCTACCCAGAAAGAGTACTTCTTCCAATTGTCTCTCAAACAAGACTTTATTTTGCTGCAATACTTCCTTCCTGCTATTCTCAAAACTCATCCTCACACTGTTGCATCCCTCCCCTACCTCCCTACCTCAAGATTCTCACTGAACTAATTGCTGGTTTTACTTTCAATGTCACATGGCTCTCTGATGTAATTTCTTTCCTTGCTCTTCATCTCTTGTTTTTCTGTGCTTGCATAATCACAGAAAACCACGTAATAACATAACAACTTGTGATTTGGTATTCCCCTATAGATCAAATTTAGGTTTTCCTAAATCAGGATCCACCTTTGTAACAACTTAGAACCTGGTGCTTAGATGTGTTCAACTGAAAGCTAATTCTCTCAGAAGGATTATTCCTTTACACATTCATTTAACTGTAGGCTGTAGTTGATTTTAACTGAGCTCTGAAATCTTGATGTAGTTCATGAAAAATAAAGGTCTATCCCTGTAAGAGGCACTTTGAGTGAGATGTTGTTGTCTGTCTTAGTATATGAGAAAAACAAATGGATTTACCACAAGTATCAGAAAGACATGGTCTGCAAAAATGTTTTGAAAACTGTGGCAATATCAGATGTTAAATAGAAACTAGTATTCAATGTCCCGTAACAAATTAAGGAACCTAGGATACTCTTTTTTTTTTCTTTTTTTCCAATCTCTGTTAGTGTTTTCTTTCATGGAAAGTACCTTTTTGAGACAATAACTTGTTTCTCTGTACTAAATAAAGAAAGTAATCTGGAAAAATAGTGTAAACATGCTAAAACTTAAATCTACTGATCTCCCATTTGATTCTAGGTACATGGAAAACAATGGATAGGTCTAATACAGCACCTGATTGATATTTCCAGGGTGTGAAAACCTCCACCATGAGATTAGGCTGATATTGCATATTCAAACACATACAATGATATATTTGTCATTGCTATTGACCTTTATCTCTCCAGTTTCCTGACAACCTTCTACAGTTATTGACATTACAAATACCAGCGACAACGTGCAGGGCAAAGTATAACCTTTCATTTACCTTCATGTCCCTCAAATGACTCACGTAGGTAGTTTCAACAAAAGCTGCAAACAATGATACTGTTGATTTTTTTTTCTTAACTTGCTAAAATGTTTTCCATTTTCCTCTTGTTCTCTGAAAATCATGCCAATAACTCACTACAAAAGAAACGATTTCAAATGAATACAGGTAATTAGAAGTGTCAAGAAATCAGCAGAGAGTAGGGTGTCTGCCATCATTTCTGTGGAAAGAGTGCCAGATTCCCTTTCAAAAAGGTCTTTGTCATTTTTTAATAGAAGGTAATTAATGTAGACTACAGTAAAGTGTACAGGATCCCAGTCACTTGTCTTTCTTTCCTTAGAAATGAGACCATAAAGATGTTTTGATTTCT
This sequence comes from Aptenodytes patagonicus, assembly GCF_965638725.1. Taxonomy (NCBI): domain Eukaryota; kingdom Metazoa; phylum Chordata; class Aves; order Sphenisciformes; family Spheniscidae; genus Aptenodytes; species Aptenodytes patagonicus. The sequence continues at coordinate 38,577,799 of NC_134955.1, read as the reverse complement.
AGAAACAATCTTCTGAGGTTATTTAAAAATGACTTTTAATTACAAGCATAGTCTTTTTAGTCTTTTCATTATTTTAAAAGCAAGAAGAGGAAGAATTTGGAAAGGGCACATTTATAAGGCTGAAAAGAAAAAAAGTTTTATTTTAAAAGGTCCAGAGCTAAGTAGTTTGTTTCGAAAGTGACAGGATGATTTCACATAACTGATAGTATCCACTCAGGAGAACACTAAAAACAGATCCGAACATGGAAATCTATCCCATAGTAGTTCAACATTCAACTATCTGAATACAGAAAGGTGAAATGGCAATGCTTTTGTAATGAAAATTACAGATATTCAGTTCATGAAATGGTACATACTAGTGGTAACAAAAATAATAATTTGGCTATTTTGATAACCATACCTCTGATAGACAAACCCAAATTATCTTAGATAGACCTGTACAAAATTTAAGATTTCAAAAATTGTGCACTTTATGGAAAACTATTTATCCTGAAATCTAGAAAAAATAGGGTTTATGTTTTTTAACAGTTGTGTACAGTAAACCAGAAAGTTGAATCATTAAGTCATTAGTGCACTGAGATCAGTAACTTTCCTTCACAAGGAGTTAATGCCTCACGACAAAACAAAACAACCAACCCTAATAAAAAGTATCTAACAATACATCTAATCAACTGGGTAATCCTAGTATGCTACCAGTATGAATAAGTACAGACATTCTTTGCAGTCATAAAATTATCCAGAACTTTTCTGATTATAATTACAATATTTCCTCTATTTCCCTCCATGTTTCCTACGATATGTCTGCTCTCCCTGATCTTTGATGACACAGAGAAATAACCATTGAATTAAGAGATAAAAATGTTTCCTCTTTTTTCTGTTTCATTATGGTGGACAGCTAGAGGGCCTCAAAATTATATTTGTATTGATACAATGAGGTATACCAATACAGACATTTCAGTTTAAACAAAAGACCAAGTTTAGTGACTGTGGTTAAGCATTGTGAAACACAGACATCAAAACTTTTTTGACAAGGGAAAAAAGGTCTCAAAAATACAGAAGACTGATAACAAAGCATAGTGTATGTAAGAAAGAATATCACAAATTTTAACTTTGCATTTCCATCTGTATGTTCAGTAATAGAAGAAATTTATAATAACATTTACCAACACTATTTATTTGTGTTACAATGAGGTCATCAGTTTGGATTTTAAGGCAACATAGACATCTAAAAGGAAGAAGCTGACAACCTTCTGATTTATGTAAATCAAGCCTAACACATTTCATAGTCTGCATGTCACTGCCAACAGGAATTAAAAAGTAGTAACAAACATAAACAGCTCTCTGCTTCGTGGTTTGGAAAATAGTTGATAGATCTTAGGGCAGAAATTCCCTAAGTCTTCAGTTCATGTCTTTTCTTCTGGATGTGCAAGCTGACATTTCCTACTGCACATGTAGATTCATAGCTACAGGCACTCTCTCATTGGGGATTGCTTCTGCTGTATGCTAAAATCAATGGAAAGACTTTCACAAATTCCAGTGGGCATTATACTATTTTCTACAGTGATAAAATCCAGAAAGGGTGCTACAAGAAATTATAAAGGTTCATTGCCTACTCTACAGCTCTGAAGAATGAGAGTTGGAGAACCACTGTTCTTCATCAGGCTTCATTTGTGTTTCTAACTCCCTTGAGCAAGAGTGGCAAAGGTTGGAAAGAATAAACCCATATATGTATTTTAACAGTAAGAGGGAGTTCAAACCTTTGATCTTGAGACAGATCTGGCAAAGCAGCAAGAGTACTATTTCAGATCAATGTGTTGTAGAGCACTGTACTTGAGTATTAAATTTACTGAAACAAAATGCTGCTAGAAGTTGAGGCAAAACAGTTGTAAGCCTATAAATAAGAAAAGGTTTTTGTCCTAGGAAGCCATGAAATTAAGTAGAATAGTCAGACAATACTTCTGAAAATTTACAATTATTGTACTTCTGTTTTATTTCTCAAAATAGGTAAAATTTGAAGTTATTTTATTACTGGGCTAAAATGAATAGCATGGTAAAATTATCATAGAAAATATAGTAAAAAACAACTATCTATTGCGGTGACACCACATAATTTCTTAAAAGAGTATCAAGGTGAGCAGGTAGCCTACCAACTTCTCTGTTACAATCATAGCGTTGCAATGAGGCACTGGCATAAAGTAATCCTACCCACAGCACAGCTGTCAAAGGTGTTAACTGAAGTCAATCAGTAATGGTCTGATGTATAAATTTAGAACACTTCTCTAACACTTATAAGACCAGGTGCAAGTTGGTCTTATAATTGGGCCCCTCACTACAAGAAGGATGTTGAGGTGCTGGAGCGTGTCCAGAGAAGGGCTACGAGGCTGGTGAGGGGTCTGGAGAACAAGTCTTCTGAGGAGCAGCTGAGGGAACTGGGGTTGTTTAGCCTGGAGAAAAGGAGGTTCAGGGGAGACCTCATCGCTCTCTACAACTCCCTGAAAGGAGGCTGTAGTGAGGTGGGTGTTGGTCTCTTCTCCCAAGTAACTAGCGATAGGACGAGAGGAAATGGCCTCAAGTTGCACCAGGGGAGGTTTAGATTGGCCACAAGGAAAAATGTCTTTACTGAAAGAGTGGTTAAACATTGGAACAGGCTGCCCAGGGAAGTGGTTGAGTCCCCATCCCTGGAGGTATTTAAAAGACGAGTAGATGAGGCACTTAGGGACATGGTTTAGTGGGTGGTGGTGTTGGGTTGACGGTTGGACTCGATGATCTTAAAGTCTTTTCCAACCTCAATGATTCTATGATTCTATAATTCTAAGTTTGGGTCACTATTTTGCAATATCCTAAATGTGGGACTTAACACTAAGTAATTGCTTATCCTGAGCAATTGTCTCAAGCTCTCTGTGCTTGAACTATCCCACTGTGTGTAAGACAGCAGCTCTCCAAATGTAATACATTAGTAGTAGTATTAAGACATTTCAAAATTGCACATAGCTGGACACAAGAGCTGGAAGCTGCTACTTCAGGGAATGGGAATCACCGCTAGCAATATAACAGATAATAGTGGTATCTAGCCAGAAATCCAGAGTTAGGTTTCTGACACCTCAGGTGAACATCTCACTACTGGACTCTTTAATTTGTCTGCTGGACTAATTAAAAGTCGAATAGCTCACAGAGGAGCAAAAAAGCTAACCCCCACTCATGTCACTAGCTGGGAAATTCAGCTTCCCACACTTGGGAGATGGGTGACACAGATTAAAGACCCAGATTTAAACAGACAGCAGGGAAACACAAAGCCCTGGCCAACAGAAAACTTATTATTTAAAGACCTTTGTCAGTTTGGTAGAAAATTCTGCCCTGGGCCTAAAAAAAAGTATCTGTCATAAATTACATTACAGTAGATATGCTTGAGAAAAAGTTTCCGCTGAATCCCATTTCTATTCCAGTAGGTTGGGTTGTTTTACAAAAACACATTTAGTCTAAGAGAAAGAAAAAAAACACAACAAAAAAGCATGAAAGTCAAAACTAGCTCCATTCCTATTAGTCTACTCATCTGAGTATAACAAAAAGCATAACTGGAGCTGGGCTGAAATTTATACAGAGACAATAGGCTCTGCACCTTCTGACATTCACTCCTATTCTTGTGCACTCCTTACTTATAGCAGAGAATACGAAGATTTTTTTTAATTGAATTGGGAACTTTTTAATATAAGAAAACAATTCCACTTTGAAAAAAGGTATATAAGGTGAGTCAAGTATTTCATAATTATGACAAAGTGTACAAATTTTTGCTTTTTATTAGCTTGCTAAGTTAAATACTTCAAAGAAATGCCATATAAATATTATACGGAATATGTACAACTTATTTATGTATAATCAAATATGTTGGATAATATACTAAGATTTATACTTCCAGTAGTTTTTTTTCCCCTTAACAGATTTCATGAATTACTAGCAAAGATACCAGTGGTTGTGTCTTGCCATCTACTACCATAGAGAAAGAAGCGTGACAGAGCTGGAATTCTGTGTTGAGCATGCAACTTCTGTTTTCAATTATAGTACTGTACCAGATCAACAGAAAGGGAAAGGCCTGTATTTTATGATAAAAAGTAAACACAGTGAACATTTAACTATGATGATTTCCCTGCCAAGTTATTTTAAAGAGTCTCATTCATGTGCAAAAATCAGTGAGTTTTGTAATGATAAATCTATTTCTTCCACAAAAAAAATGTGCTTTTTCATGAAATCTATATAAATATTTTGCATCCCAAGCATATTAAAACAACATCAATGTTTTGAACCTGCATGACATAAAAAAAGTAGTTGGTCACAAAGATGTGAGTGTCCTTTGAACTGTTTACACTCATGCATCCCAGTGGGACTGTTACTTGTTGAAAGATGACAAATAAATGAAACAGGAAGCTGTTTTAAATTGGTATTGGATGTTGCCTCAAAACTTTTTCTAATTTGCTTGCTACAGAAGTACAGCTTTCACTACAGCACACTTCAGCACAGTAGTAAATACTGTCTGTTTCTTCCTGTGTGTGTGTGCACATGCATGTAGACATCTAAATACCATGTTGGTGGAACAAAAATTCTAATATTAACAACAGTAAGCAAATATAGCTTCGTATTATTTATTCCATTTGCCCTTCACGAAAGGTGCAGGAGCACTTGGACTATCAAAATAGTTGAAAAACACCCTGCAACCTATTGCATTTCCATTCTTATCAAGCCAATTTTTTGAAGACAAGAGAAGGAAGCAAACCCTGCAGTGGCCAGCAAGTTCTATAGATGCACCTGTTTTAGGTCAATGTGGAACGATTCAAGCTATTCAGTGAGGATATCTGTTTTTTGATATTTACATTAAATTATGTGGCTATTGTCCACTTTAATAACAAGAAACATAATCTAATAATAAGATGTTTAATAACATAATATATAACATTTAATAATGATTAATATCTAATAATAGAATAAAATCTAAACCTAAGCTTAAATAATAAGAAATAACATCTAACACAGAAATTAATGTCTTAAAATGAATTTTGAAAAGGAGTTAATGAAACAGTGCTAGCAATTTCAGCTGTCGAGGTACTGAACTAATTTAATGTGAATACAACGCTACGTCAAAAGAATCTCCCCACTTAGATCAGCAACAAAACTGGCCCCTGCTACAATATTGTAAACAATATCAATCATTATCTTGTTAATTCCAGAATATACAGGTACAAAGTGTTACCACTTAGTATCACCAAGAAATTTTAATTTTCCTAGATATTCTATTTATTTCAAATTTAGTAAGTGGCAACCACCCTCTGCTATAGCTTTCACATCTCCTCAAGGCCACTGAAGTGTAAATGCCTGGGAAGAGATATAAATCCTTAACTAAGTAAAACTAGAGATACGAGCACTGAGTTTAGAATTAGCAGCAGAACAAGAATTAGAACAGTACTGGGACATCTGAATCAGTGTGGAATCTAGGAAGATCTTACCAGTGGTCTCAGCTTCTTCATGTGTAATAAGGAATTCTCTCTCCCATTTACCTCAAACTGTGATAGAATTAATCACGTGATTAAGGGAGATCTGTGAATTGCCTCGTACACGTAAGTTCCAAGGATCTTTAAACAGGAAATTGGGAGGTTTGACTTCTTTAAGGTATGCATTTCTGCTTTTGTGAATTCATACCTAAGAAAATATTTTTAGGTTTTAGATTAGAATGAACTCAAGCCCAGACACCTTCATATACCATTTTAACATAACATACCTAGAAACGCCCAAAATTAAACCCAACTTCTCAATGATATTCCAATTTGATTACATTTTACTCAGGATCTATCCTTACAGTTTTGCTCAGAATGAAAAATGGACAGGCTTCTTTTCAGTTGGATAACTGAAATAGGGTGGATACAGTCCAAAGCAATAGAATTACCAAAAGAAAAAATGACTATTGTTAACAAAGCCAATAAACAATTTTCTCTACATTCTTTAGTAATTGTCAAATAAGAAATTCTGGATCACGTAACTTTTCTGCCACTTAAAATCTATGCAACAGTGATACCTTTTGCATTAACATAATTGCTATGCAGTGTACTAAATGTGACTCATTTTAATGCTATATCGATATGCCTGACCTCATAATAAATATTATGGTCCCTGGTCTTTAAATGTTGAATAGTGGTGCTTGGGTCAATGGCATATTAATAGGAGTCAACTACTTTCATGAATTGTTAATTAATTACTTTTGCTGTTTTGCACATTACACTGGTCAAGAAATAACAATAGTGCTTTTTTCCACAACAGGGAAGAATAACATGTAATTGCTGAGCCAAAGCAAAGAGGTAAATCCATATTGTTTCAATTGCATGGATGCCAGTAGGAGCCTTCTTAAATATTACTTAATATTTGGATTAACATACTGCTCTGTTTTGAATTATCCCCCCCAAAGATATTTTGGCTAAGATACAATGCCAAGAATGTTTTGTAGTATGTAGTAAGCAAGTTGAGTTCAAGCTCTTTCACTTCAGGACTTTTCAATGTCAGCAGAGCTCTCTACAGTAGCTAGTCCTCTGTGCATATCTTCAAAACCTGCATTACTGAAAGATAAAATAGTATTTACAAGTATGCAGGCTAAAGTGTAGTAGCGCTTGTTGACACTGAAGATCACTTGATAATCATAACTATGTATCCTAAAACCAGAAAAAAATTACAGACTGTGCTCCTGTATAAAAAGGACCACATTCTCTACTTCACTGCAACCTATCTAAAGCAGTATAATTCTCTGCATAGAGTGAGGTTATGCTGGACTAAAATTCTACAGACTGAAGACTCAGAACTAGGAATCTAATTGTACTTCTAAAATGAAAAGCTTACCGAGGAAAACTACTTTAAATACTCAGGACTCCTTAATTTAGTCTTTTAAGGAAACAACACCAAGAATGTGTTGCAGTTAACTCTTGGGAGTCAGGAAGCATCAAAATTAAAGTTAGCCAGGCGACATTAAATACGCAGTGGTATATTTCATAGAACCATAGAATTGTAGAATCATTTAGGTTGGAAAAGACTTCAAGATCATCGAGTCCAACCATAAACCTAATACTGCCAAATCCCACTAAACCGTGTCCCTAAATGTCACGTCTACACGTCTTTTAAATACCTCCAGGGATGGTGACTCAACCACTTCCCTCGGCAGCCTGTTCCAGTGCTTGACAACCCTTTTGAAGAAATTTTTCCTAATAACCAGTCTAAACCTCCCCCGGCGCAACTTGAGGCCATTTCCTCTCGTCCTATCACTTGTTACTTGGGAGAAGAGACCGACCCCCACCTCGCTACAACCTCCTTTCAGGGAGTTGTAGAGAGCGACAAGGTCCCCCCTGAGCCTCCTTTTCTCCAGGCTAAACAGTCCCAGTTCCCTCAGCCGCTCCTCATAAGACTTGTTCTCCAGACCCTTCACCAGCTTTGTTGCCCTTCTCTGGACACGCTCCAGCACCTCAACGTCCTTCTTGGAGTGAAGGGCCCAAAAGTGAACACAGTATTCGAGGTGCGGCCTCACCAGGGCCGAGTACAGGGGGACAATCACTTCCCTAGTCCTGCTGGCCACACTATTTCTGATACAGGCCAGGATGCCATTGGCCTTCTTGGCCACCTGGGCACACTGCCAGCTCATGTTCAGCCGGCTGTCGACCAACAGCCCCAGGTCCTTTTCCGCCAGGCAGTTTCCCAGCCACTCTTCCCCAAGCCTGTAGCGTTGCATGGGGTTGTTGTGGCCGAAGTGCAGGACCCAGCATTTGGCCTTGTTGAACCTCATACAATTGGCCTCGGTCCATCGATCCAGCCCATCCAGGTCCCTCTGCAGAGCCTTCCTACCCTCGAGCAGATCAACACTCCCGCCCAACTTGGTGTTGTCTGCAAACTGACTGAGGGTGCACTCGATTCCCTCATCCAGACCATTGATGAAGATATTAAAGAGAACTGGCCCCAGTACTGAGCCCTGGGGAACACCGCTCGTGACCAGCCGCCAACTGGATTTAACTCCATTCACCACCACTCTTTGGGCCCGGCGATCCAGCCAGTTTCCATTTACTTTATTCTACTGTCCTAACATGCTTTTTTTCTTTATTAAAATCCACAGTAGAACACATGCTATATCTTAAGCATTTTATATTTTCCCAAATTGCTACAAGCAAATTGTTTTTAACGCCATCATAACCCTCTTCATCATGACTGATAGACAGCTAATACTTTTTTTCTCAAAGGTATAATTATTAATATGTTTAATCCAAATTCAGTTACTTTTTCACTGTTTACTTACAATTTAGGAGACAAGACAGTTAGTGACAAATCAGCTTCAGATTTAGGTGGCCTAACTGAATGCCTGAAAATTTTCATTGTCAGTGTTTGTTGTTATGTTAACTATATAAAGCTTTGTGTAAAAATTGTGCTATTTTCACATTTCAGTGGAATATACCTGTTTGCCTCCCACCATTACCACAACGCTTCCACCAACACTTCATATTTCAACATGGTAAGCAGACAAACATGGCTATTCATCAGTGCTTATTCAGGGCTGTAGTAAACTATTTATTATTTTACAGGATTATTATCTTACAGTATTAAAAGTATGATTACAATATTGTTTTGTATGCAGTGATATAAACATAAGCATTTTATCATTATCAACCCATTTAAGTGGACTCAAGGTTGCCCATTCAATTTGTGTTTTAAATTTCTTCTTTTTATTATTTAATTATGCAGTTTTAAAATGGATTAAAAAGCTTTAATTAAATATATATTTTTAGAAATATGAGAAACATAGCTCATAGGATGTGCACAACAGGTAGCTACTTGGCTAACCAGCCTCAGAACACCCTATCTCATTCTTCCTCAGACTTGGTTAAGTGCAATCTTCCTGTGTTGAAAAATTATGATTAAAAGATCCACTGATACAGCTGAAGCAAGAATCCCTTCCTGTTTATCTGTCAGGACTGCAATTTCTCAAGGGTTTCTGAAGATCCCCAGTTTACTCATCATTCCATTTTACTACATAACTAAGTTAACACCATGGTAACATAGAATAACACGATCAGGTGTGCGTAAGCAACATATTTAACAGAATAATGACTTCCAGAGATATTACATTAGTAAGTTCAGCACATACGTTTTTGACACAGTTTTTAGTCAAAACAGTCAGTGGATAATATACAACTAAATATGTTTATAGGAAGATTTTGGTGTCAAGAAATGGGTCAAGATCAATTTTGGACAATGGTCCCTTTGCACATAAATGGGACAATAACATATATAGAAAGCTTACCTTTCTACAAGAACTATTTTGAAAACAATGTTAGGGCCTGGGACAGAAACACTCATCTAACAAGACTCAAATTAATTTTGACCCATTCTTCTAATACTGCAAACTCATGGAATATTTCTGTTCAGACTTTCAGCAAAACAGTTCACTTTGACAGACATTTCCAGCCAACTGTAAGTTTAAGAACATTTAACTTAACCCAAACCAGTGCATTTAAAAATTCTTGTGAAAATTAACTACAGTGGTCACTACTATTTTGTGAGAATTTATTACTCTACTAAAATATAAGTAGTACTTTACGGTTGTTGAGTTATACTTCTGCTCAATCAGATTACATGCATTCAGTGATTTTTAGAAAAAATTATGGACAAAGAGAATGTAGAATGAAAATGCATATTCTAACTACAACTACTGTAAGGTTTTTCAGAAACTAATTTGGAAGTACCTTACTGTATCCTGATTTTTTTTTAAGGTAGGAAACAAGACACATCAGACAGAGTGAAGAAAGAAAATCTGTTCCACTAGCAACACACTATCCAATCACAGCACATCTGCCTTTCTTCTGTGATGACAAGGATGCACAGATGTTTTTTAATATCCATAAACCAATATGTTAACTATAAAAACAAAGGAACACATACAATACACTGCCAGCAATTCTATTAATCTAAGATAAAAACAAAGATGAAAACAGAATGAATCCATTTCTTCAAACAAACTTCTTTGTACTTATAAATCAGAGTACTAAAGAGAAATAAATACATATGTATCTTAGTGATCTAACACCCATCCCAAGCTAGCCCCATCTTGTGTCACTGCCTAAGTCATGCAAATTACACCAGAACTGCCAGTTGACTAAGATTAATGACACTGCGCCAGCTTCTTTGTTTCTCTCTGCGGCCGTTTAGTGTGAAATACTATCCAAAAACATTATCTATCCTCTATTAATCCCACAAATTTGTTCACACCATGCACATTGTTTAGGGCAATTTACAACAGGAACATACTGAGCACAATTGCATTTAATTACTTGGGTTCTAATTACATTCATTAAAGGCTAATAAAATAAATGAAACAGCTTTAAAAGCTTCTGCAAAACACATGGGTCTTGTCTCCCTCATGAAGCATACTGTAGAGGTTTGATGTGAAACATAGATTTCAACATATATGTCTGCCTATTATGTATCTGTAATATGCACAAAGACATCGAATGCATATTTATTTATTTATTTATTTATTCTTTTTTATATATAAACCATATGCACATCAATTCTGAATGATCCTGAATACTGCTGATATTTACTTATATTACTAGTCATGAAGATGCCAGGCATCCCAAACTACTTTTTAATGTGGTATGTTGAGACGGAGGAATATCAGTTTTAACATTCCAACCCAGTTCTTTTAACTGTTTCCACCTGTACTACAGAGTTATTCCCTCGTTTTCTCTCATCTTATATCTGCATTATAAAAGATATAAACTGACATCAGAAAGAGAAAAAGACAGCAAGAAAGAGAAGAAGAAAAGAGCAGGGAAAACCACATTACTTTATTTGGTATATATTCCTAAAAATATTTTGTTAACGCTCATTTCTGACATTCATCTGAGGATCTGAATTTTTTCCTAGTAGCTATTTACATTAAAAAACACATTCTGCACACTAGGCAGTCTAAATAAATCCCCCATGGTGGTTAAAAATGCAGCTTGTTAATAACACAATTTCCTAATTCTTACGTTTCTATGCTATTTCCATTGTGCTTAGAATGCAGTTTATGGCAAAAGACAGAGCCTGGAACATGCTGTTGACAACTGTGCCAGAGAGAATTCAGCACTGGACATTTAGAAAAAAGTGCTTATGGTGAGCTCCTCTCATTACAACTATTCATTGTTCTTGGATTTACAAGATGATCTTAGTAATCAGTGAAAGAAACAAAGTTCTATTTAATTATCCTACAAACCTTATCCCATGTACATGTGTGGTCTTAGCTGAAGATCCAATTTGGCACACTTGGAAATTTAAAACTCTTAAGTATTCTTCATCACAAATATAATGGTAATCAAACATGTCTGCCAACAGTTTAAAAAGTATATAAGCTTACACACAATTTTGTTTTATGAAGAAATACAAATAAAATTAAAAAAAATCAGCCTTGAGTATTAACCTCCAAGTATTGTAGAATTTTAATAAATGTTTTTAAGCGCCATGAAACACTCAAAGATTTGGTGCAGATTCTATGATCAGGTCCATCCAATGTATCTTCCTCTTATAATTTAATAAACATTCTCTGGCTAGTAATTTGTCAATTTAAAAATATTTTAACAATTTCTGGGGTTCTAGTCCATTACTGACAAAATAATTATATTTTACCTTAAAATAAAATATAAAACAATTTTTCTCTTTGGAATATGTTTTACAAGAAGCATGCTGTGCTGGTACAGCACTTCAGGCAATTTAACTGAGAGTAATAAAATAACCATGGCTATGTGTACCATTTTAGAAAGTTCACCTTAAAATTACACAACTTTGCCACATATACATCTCAAACTGTTTCTTATTATGAACACAGGATCAATTTCTTTTGCAAACTATTAAAAGAGCAGACATTAAAAAAAATCATATGAATCCCTCATTCAGATATATAAACCCCTCATTCGTGAATCAACATTTGCTTTGGAGAAGGGAGGAGGGGCACCCATCCTGCACAACAAAGCAGCAGCTCAATACAGCTGCCATCTGGCTTCCTCCTGCAGTTCACTTCCCATAGCAAACAAGATCCATAGTTTAAGGAGTGTTGGGGAAGGGAGAGGGGCTGCAGTTTTAACCTTACAGCTTTATGATGGGGCATTTTTCCACTCTATAAAAACCCCTCTTAATATAGGAGAATGGAAGGCTCAGGAAATTGTTAGTAGGATAGAAAGCCTTTCACTTCTGTGTTTCTGGTTCAGATCCACATCAACTCAGTGGTAACTAAATATAACTACCACCTAAAGGACTTTTTAATGAAATGAGTTAGCTGATCTCAGTACAATACCTAGTGAGCAAGCATCCATATCACTAAAAGCAACACCAAATACGATAAACTCTTTCCTCCTCACTGTGCAGAAATTGCTTCTCACCAGTAGCAGCTGAGAACATTTCAAACGTTAAAGCATAAACCAAACTATTTTAACTACAAGAGAAGAAAGAGTGCTAAAAGCATGACACAGTCAGCGAGGGGTCTACCATGTGATATGCTGTTTCTGCTTAAGTTCATAAAAGCACAAATTTGTCAACTTTCAGGTTATGTTTTAATGTCTGTTGTCCTTACCTTTCCTTGGGTAGCAGTGATGGAAATCTGAGCAGAAAAGAATCTAACAGTTTAGCTTTGCGTTTATACTGGAGCAACTAAAGACTCAAACTGATGGACATGAATTCTCTGTTTTTCTTGTATGTTACATAATAGTGTGTATTCACCATTTTGCTACATTTACAAAACAGTAAGAGACCCAAAGATTTAGGCTGTGTACTCTGATGGTTCTGTCAAAGAAAGATGACTATAACATAAATATATGCCGAAGCAATGATAAAGGTGCTGTTTTAAGCAGTAATATAAAACCTAGCAGTTTACTTGTAGCAAACAGTAAGGACCCAAGTCCTTTCCCATTAAATTATCATTAATATCAATGGGAGCCCTAAAAGGTTTCATCGAAATCAATGGAGTTTTTCCATTCCTTCAGCAGGACCTGACTTTATACACATTAATGTTGAGGTATTCAACCTAATATACAGACAGTTCACAGCATGATGAAACGAAAGACAATTTCTTTCCATATCTAAAAAGCAGCATCCGGTTTATAGTCAAAGTAAAATAAACTTTAAAATCAAACATTCATGTTGCTGGAAAGGTCAAATGCTGTTCTAATACCTTACAACTGAATGGATAATATCCATTAAGACCGATCAGTGAAAAACACCAACAAAATGAATAAATACAACCCAAAAGCTAATGACCTCAATCCCTAGCAGCCCCTTGACCCTTATTACTACAGCTGCCGGTGTAGGATAGGATTAAAGGGGGCTAGAAATCATTGGGTTAACATACAAGGGCTCAGAAATTTGACCTTGGTTACTTACAACATATATCCCCTACTAAAAATGAGTATATGAGGAGAATTAGAAACAGAGCTAGCAAAGGTCAGCTTGAGTGCAGATAAACTAAGAAAAAGGAGGCTTGAAAGGCAAAAAGGTTTTATTTCTCCCACAGCACTTTGCTGTAACCAAGATGGTCTAAGGACAGAAGCAGGGTTAGGGCAGCTGGCATTGTTGAACATGCTAGATAAACTTTTGGGCACACAAACCCTTCTTCATGTCTTAAACAGAAGCAGCAGCTTTCAAAGCTAAATAAAAGAACAGCTACTCACCATTAGATATGTACCACCAGGTCCATATGTCATAAGACATATGAATAACATCCTTATCACCATGACCAGAAAACTGGACTGCCTCACTAATTGCAATCATAAATTCAATAATCATGACTCTTTTGTCAAACTGCCTCTGAAATACTCCTATACTAAGATCTTTTCCTAGGTATTAAGGTCAACATCAAAGATGATAATCTACAAACTAAAATGCACAGAAAACCACGGACTAACAAATTTAACCCCATAAACCTGCAACCATCTGAAACACACACACACAAATCAGGCATCCTCAGATGCCATCCCATTCACTCTGAAGAAAAATCTCGTGATACCATCCAAAGAACCATCAACTATCCAAAGACGACTTTTAGTCAAAAAGTACACTTCTATAAAAAGATCATGTTTATTTGAAAGAGATACCTGAGCATCACAGAGGGAATCACAGCTGTCAGATAACACTGTACTCCGTACTTAAAGAGAAAATCATTAACCAATTATAAGCAATTCTAGAAGAAGATGCCACTTTGAAGATGTCTTCCAAGAACCACCTTGGCCTTCTAACAGTCTCTAGCCTCAGAAAACTCACCATCAGAAACATCCTAGGTACAGTCCAAAGACACTGAATGGATGAAGACCATATTTGAGCAAGAAACGTAAAATCTGACAACATATCTCTATTATTACTGTAGTAAATAATCTCTCAACAGAGAGATATAATCTCTCACCACTATCTTTCAATTCTACAATTGCGCTTTCAGGAATATAATACAGTTTATCCCAGTAACTTGCCATCACAACAGCTACGATGTATGTAAAACTAAGCAAAAACTACATATCGGAGTGAACTGACAGTCTATAAAGGAAAAAAGTACCCATCTGTGAACACCTCTCACTAGTCACTGTGTTTCTGATCTCTCATTCCTTCCTCTCTGATTGCGCACACACCATGCCCCTATGGTCAGGTAAAACTTACAAACATCTCTGAAAGTTTGGTAAGCAAAACTCGTAACTCTACTGGATGCCAAAAATCATGGATGCAAGAGAGTAGTTTTATAGCACGTTTTAATCTCCCTTCCTTCTCTCCCAGACTAACCTGTGTTTCACATGCAAAAAATGTCTTTTTTCCCTAAAGGTAAGTATCTTTGCCTTTCTCTCCTGTTCCCCCCCGGCCCCATATCATCCTGTCTCTTCCACAAGTACCAACTACTTTTCTTTTAAAGATGGTTGATGTATGTCTGCTATCTCTGAGCAACTGTTCTCAACTTTTATTTTGCTGCTGTTTCTATTTCACACATGGAAGAGAGGCTTGTGTGCTTGCAAGCCTAACTTTTCCAAATATTCCAATTGGTCTAATAAAAGATAATACTTCTATCTACAGACCTCTTCGTGTATTACTTTAAAGTCAACCAAACTAAAAATGTGAGACAATTAAAAGGCAAATTATGTCATAATAAAACTTCAGGTTCCTTCTACTTTCAGAATCCTGAAACTTAAGGAGCAATTTTCTACATAGTAAAGGTTTTTTTAATCATAACCAGTAAGCTTTTAAATGGTATTCCTGTAGCTTTGAATCTGAATAATTAACAATGTTTAATTAACTTTTTTCTTGGGGGGAAAAAAAAAGCTTGTTTTTGCCAAACATATATTCACTGAACACAAATGAAGAAAAAATTACTCTCTAAAGAGGAGTTCAGGATTCATGCACAACAGAGAACTCTGGATCGGGACAAGCATGGGAAGAAGACCTGAGGTGTATTTTCTATTTTTTTCATGATGAGTTTCTTCCACAAAGCAAGCCAAATACTATGAAAGAAGTAAATTTTGATCTGTCAGTGGACCTAAGCAGTTACAGTAAAATGAGAAAGGGGTAAGAACAGTTAGTTCATCAAACAAAAGGGATTAGATTTCACTGAGGGCCAGTGAAGAGTCACGCAGTAGGAAAAGAATGCAACAGCTTTGAGTAGCTCTCTATGCCTTACCTGGGAAAACATTTAGATTGCACATAATTGTTCATGGTCTTTACAAAAGACTGTTGAGTGGCGTTTGTCTACTGAAATAGAGAGAAAAAGACTGAAACAAAAGAACACACATGTAACAATTAAGAAACCAAGGTGTGTCCCACTACCCCAGATTTGAAAGAGTCTACGCTCAAAGTAACTTAACATCATAAAAATCCTTACATAAATCTATGAAACTTTGTAGGGGAAACTATCTAGGTTCTTTGTCTCTGTTGCATCTATTCATAAGGCAGCTCCAAGATCTCATTCATTTTATGGGTACAAACATAAATTTTCAGTTCACATTTAATAATGGCCCAGTTTATGATAAATTTGTTCTTTTGATAACTGCCATTTACTTTATACAGGTCTTTTCCCTGCCTTGTGGTTTATCGCCCATTCATGTTTTCATAGGTAACTATTGTACCACCTCCCAGTTTTTGTTTTAATAGACTAAGCAAGCTAAGCTCTTAAATTTCGTTGAGGCTGTACCTTACTCTGTTCAGCTGCATCCATCTCAGTTGAACTCATCTTTATTGAAAGCAGATAACCAGAAATGCACGCAGTATTCCAGGTGATGTTCAGACATACCAAGCTCTTGTACAATGGAATCAATACTTACCTGTCTTTACTATTAGTACGTCAGATCCACAAGAACCTCCAGCTCTTTATATGTTTACAGTCAAACAAGTGTAATTTATAGCAGAAATTCTTGTTATTTTCACCTCCTATTACAGACTTCCATCCCATTTTGTATTACTAGAAGCTTCAAGGTCACCCAGCAGTAAGGTGTTTTTGCATGAAAGCCTCTGTCTTGTCTGCTCTAACACCTACCACTTTGTTTTTAGCACATATTTTTTGTGCCAGTGTCATTAATGAAAATATTAAACAAGATAGCCCCCTGAAACATTCCTTGAAGAACATTATTCCTGCATCTGATATTTTCCTTTCCAATAACATCTATGGTCTCCTTACACATTTTTTAATCTTAATTTATAAATGCCTTCATTACATTACAAATTAAGTTTCAGAACAACGTCATAGCCTATAAATTTAGTGACAACACACTGAAAAAATGTTAGCCATCACAAATGTGTAACTGGATTCTGACATTAACAGTAACATTTGTTCTCCACTCTATATCTGGGAAGTTAATCTCCCATGGTTACACAAGTCCTAGCAGGGTTTCTCTCTCTAATAATATTTCAGGAATCTGAATGTATCTAATATATCCAAATATATACTAGACCCCTGGGTGCTCTTCCAGTAGGATCTGTTTAACAGGTCTTGCAGAAGTGAAGCAGCGTTTGCTGCTATCTTTAAAAGACAAAGGTAGGTACATTCTGCTTTTAAAGCACAGCACAGTGATAATACAATGCTTTTCAAAAACATAACAAAAAGATGTACGTCTTCTTGGCTTTAGAAGATAAAAAGTAGGTATCCCTCTGAACTAGAATACATCTGCAGGAAAACAAATGCATATTGTGGTAAATGTTGCCTCAGTATTAGTATGTACTAATGCATGATCCATTATAAAGGACAGAAAAACACACACAATACACTTCTGAGTTGCCTGCAAGTAGGGTAAAGAGCAATACACTTTCTCTTTTCCCACAAAGAAAAACAGAGTAGAATCTTCAAGAGCAAATTAATCAATTTTTCTAATTCCAGTAAGAATCTAACTTGGTAAAAGGCCTAAAAGATTTATAGTTACAAAAATGTTTTTAATGTAATAAATAATAACAAAAGTAGGAATAAAATATTATACTGCTGTATCAGTAACACAATGTACACTGAAAGTCAGATAACTTGAAATCTTAAGTATCAAGTTTAAAAGCCCTACTAGGTAGCTTTTGGATCATTGGCTTTTTGGACCAAATCCCATAGACCTTTTTGGACCAATTCCCGTGGGCTGTTAGAATAAAGTCAGAGCCTCCACACTTTATCATATAGAACAATGGCACAGGTCTCATTTTCTCAGTTCATATTAATTCCACAGTGAAGGCACAAAAATGAAGAGCTAACTAGCTGTTACTGGATGAATCGGTATTGAAATATACTACAATGCACGATTACCCATTTTACTGTTGATTAAACCAAAAGGCTTTAAGGAAATAAAGAAATACACAGATATTTCTTCCATCGCTTATTTTTGTTTCTACAGATGCATGGCCGAAAAGTGTGACAACAGGTAAAAAATCATATATTTTCTCCCCATCTCTCCTTCTCCACTAGAGCCAGAAAAGTTCCTTGCCATTCCCAAGCTGTCTCACTATTTAACAGTTTTGTAGCTTTGTATCAATTTCAAGCAAGTTGAAAGTTTAACCCTTTGGATCTTACGTGACACTAAAATGTAGTTAATAAGAATTTGTTTTAGAGTCAACACAATAGCACGATTTCTAAAACACAGCTGTATCTACACCCCAAAATTGTACTGGAATAACCCTCCACACTAGTGACTTGTAAATCTTTTATTAAATGGAGCATAATATGCTGCTTGTCCTTAATGGACTAGAAAATACATTAATAGTATATACATTTCGCAGTGCTGAAGTTACAAAATATAGCATTACTGTACTTAGTAATAGTGAATACTGTTTTATAAGCAGCATGCAAATACATTACTTTGAAGCTGGTTTACAGATACCCCTATCTGTTAAGATATGGCTTGGCTGCAAATCCATTAATCTAAACCAGACTGTAGCATACCTGTGATGTCCTACAAGCACTAATTGATAAGATTTCCCAATTATAAACTTCACTTCATTCTTATGAATGCAGTAAATGAAGACGTGGAAGTGGACGAGATCTCATTTTGGATAAGACTCTAGTCCTTGTTAAAATGTTAGTACTTCAGAGCTGGTTATATATCATCACTGATATAACAATAACAGATGTCTTATTTGTGCATTCCTTTTCTGCCTGCCTTTCAGCTATGATTTTACAACTTGTAAAGGATTAGAAAAAATTGCTAAAGGATTTACAAGAGATTTCTGCAGTATTATTTAGAAGACAAGTGTAATATTATTTTTACAAATTCATCAAGTAACATAACTCTCATTCAAAGGACTATATTCTGTTTTACTTTCCTAGTCTGTGAAATTATTGATTCGGGGGTAAGTTTATCAGTAAAGATTACTACACGTGATATCGGTGACAGATAAGTGGTAGTGCTAATCATGAGGATACTGCCTAAGAACACTTCCACTTGCAAATAAATGCACATAAGCTATAGCATTATATTCTCCCAAGGTTTGTATGAATCATGCTTTGATTACTGATTCTATAAATAGTTTAAAATAGTAGGGATTGATTTGAAGCAGTTTCCTTTTCATTGTTCTGTCCTTCACTTCAATAAACAGGAAGATTATAATTACTACTTAAAACTTCCTTAACCAATGTTCTTCTCTGTGGCATTTCACTGTCAAGAACAATGACTGGAATGGGATTAAACAGCCAACCAAAAATATGCAAAAATTCTGGATTTGCATTTTTTTGGTAAAAAAATGTGGGTTTTTTTCCCAGTGTGCCAGCATTTTTCCCCTCCTAATTTTTTTCAGTTTTGAAGTAAAAACTCCATTAGACTAACCTGTACAGTTTCACCACTGTATATGGAAACTGTGGAAAAAAAGAACTCAGTTTTGCACAATTTTTTTTTCCTAAAACCTTAAACTAACCTAAGTTTTGGCATGGACGTTAATGTTGGGACTCAGGGAAGGGTTAACTCTTCAAAGGTATTCATAGAAAAGCCTTGTGGCATGTAAAAGACACATCATGCACACCTGTAAACTAATAGAATAAATATTCCAATTAATTATCAGCCTGAATTGTTGCTAGAACTAGGGAACAGTTCTCCAGTTCCCCAAATGAGCAGTCTGAAATAGCTAAACAAAAGGCTGAAGCTCTAGCATTTAAAAATGAGTGATGAATTTTACAAATAGTCATTACAGGAATTTTAACCTTTGCCACAAATACTTACCATTATCTTCACTGGAAACTTTGTTCTTCTGAGGACTGCATAATCAAATTCTTAATCTATTTACATTTTCAGTTGCAGTTTACAAAATCAGATTTCACCCAAAAGCTTTGAGATGTTGTTCTCCAAATATTTTTGACCAAAGCTATATAAACTCCATTCCCATTCAGTGACTAACTCACATTTACGTCTATGCAGATGGGTACAGAAATCACATATCCACATTCTGAGGTAGTCAGAGGAAGCCACATATCTAAGCTTGCTGTATAAACCCTGCGAAGCAAAAGAGAACACTGATTAACATACTACCACACTAACACAGCAATCTGGTTTCTGGACCTGAGCTGGACTCACATTGACCAGCTCAAAGCACAGAAAGAGCAGCTCACATCCATTTGCATCACTCTGTATAGAAGCACACTTTAGATATGTCTATGTGTTGTAAATGAGTGTAGTCAAGAAATACTCAAGTGTATTCTGAACATTTTTTTTGAGTCCTGGAAACCACCTATCTCACCTACAGCCATCAGCTATGTTGAAAAGTACAGAGTGCAGATACAGCATCAGTTATATCCATTCTACTATCAAACATATGACTACTAACTCTGTGCCATGCAGCAGACCTGGTCTATAAGCTGCCCAGTATAAAGAAAGTTCAATTCAGCTTATTACATAGAAGTTTTCCTAAAATTGTATTTAATTTTTTTCTAAAATGACTTAATTAGTTTAAAAATTCCTACTGATGCAAATTCTGAATTTTCCTTAGATGTGCTAAATCAAAGACACATAAGAAATTAATCAGTTCTGATCTTTAGAAACTAGGCCTGGGTGGTATATCAAATATAAACACTGGAAGAAAACTATCATGTTTAAAAACAGCTTAAAGATAAGGGCTGTCATGTATAGATAGTATGCAATACTTGACAAGAAAAGCAAGCATTCTATCCACTGACAGTATATACATCTTTCTCTGACATCTCTAGTAACAGGGAAAAAAGGATGAAAAGACCAGTTCTGGGAGTCATCAGTTGCAATTATATGATGACCATATACAGCATTACTCACAACCCAGATCAAAACTTGAGTTGTTTAAAGGTTGGAAAAGACTTTATGAGGACATACATCAAACACTGGAAGGCTTTATTTTCCTCTATTTATTTATTTTCTGCAGGTAATGTGCAAATCACTGCCTTAAGTACATTGGTGTATACACAATAATTAGTTTCAAGGTAGAAAGAAATTCATCCTTCCATGGCTATTTTGCAACACCCAAACTGGTGCAAAGTGTCCACAAGATACATTAAAGATTTCTATGGCACCACTGCATTTCTATAAAAGCTCCCTATGCAGAGAAAATGTTAAGGGCAGCTGAGATCCCCCCCAACATGAGATAGTCTCTGGCTACTCTTCTAATCATATGACTTACCAGTCAGAATGCAAGCAGAACTTCCCTGGGAAGTACTCACAGCCAAATTACCATTAAGCCTACATTTTCCTCCTTAAGCAATTGTATTGCCAGTTCCCTCAGCACGGAAAAAGACACATCTTATTTTGCCTCCATATATTTATGACGAATGTCTAGGTAATTATGAGTTCACTAATTTGTTGCTGCACCGGTATCACTGATTAACCATAACTTGCAGGACTACAAAGTAATGAGTCTTGAAGTTGCAAAATATGTGATGAAAGAACATAATTCAAAAATTTAAGTTATTCTGAAAGTTCTTTTACAGTTGAACATTGTTGTATGCAGCCAAAAAACCTGCCTGACATGAATTACTAAATAACACGTCCATCCAAGAGCATATCAGTGAAAAACAAACAGACTTTGAAACTCCCACCATCAGAAGAGGGAAACTGCAATGGAGCTTTTGGTGCTTATACCAAGGATAAAGAGATAGATCTAAAATACTGTCCTATTAGTTGTAAGGACTTACTAACATTAAGTGGGTTTAAACAAAATGTACTTACCTGATTTTTACTAAAACCATCTCTCTTCCATCATTCAAAATTCACAGAATCACAGAACTGTTTAGAACCTCGTGAAGTCATCTAGTCCAACTTCCCCCTGCTCAAGCAGGTCACCTTGAGTCGGCTGTCCAGGATTGTTTCTGGTCAGCTTTTTAATACCTCCACAGAAGGAGATTCCACAGCCTCTCTGGGCCACCTGTTCCAGTCTTTGATCACACTCATAATAAAAAAGTGTCTTCTCATGTTCAGATGGAATTTAATGTGGTTTAATTTGTGCCCATTGCCCCCTGTCTTGTCAGTGGACACTACTGAGAAGAGTCTGGCTCCCTCTTGTTCATTCCTCCTGTCATGTATTTATACACATTGGTAAGATCCCACCGAGACGTCTCTTCTCTAGGCTGAAGAGTCCCAGGTCTCTCAGCCTTTTCTCATAGAAAGATACTCCAGTCCCTTAATCATCTTTGCAGCCTTGCTCTGGACTTGCTCTAGTAAGTCCGTGTCTTTTTTGTACAGGGGAGCCCAGAACTACCTACAGTACTCCAGATGCAGCCTCACCAGTGCTAAGTAGAGAGGAAAAATCACTTCCCTCAGCCTGCTGACAACTCTCCTCCTAATGCAGCCCAAGATACTATTGGTCATTTTTGCCAATGAGGGTGCATTGGTGGCTCACAGTCAGCTTTGTTGTCCACCAGTACCCCAACATCCTTCTCAGCAAAGCTGCTTTCAAGACTGCCGGACCCCAGCGTGCACTGATGCCTGAGGTTATTTCTCCCAAGATGTAGGACTTTGCATTTCCCCTTGTTGAACTTCATGAAAAATTCAATTACTTTAAATTACATTTAGTAATTCAGAAATAGCATAGGAATGGTCAGCTGGACCACTAGATTCCAACCTCTACAAAAGTTCAAGAAATTTTAAATAAGGAAATTTGTTTCCAGTTGGATTAACTTCAAAATTATACAGCAAGACAGCTTAAACGTTCTTTCTTTGCACATGAATTAATGCAACAGTTGTCTAAAAGACACCTAAGCACAAATAAATATTCATAGTAAAATTCACCACAATATATTTGGAATGGTTAATGTCCATGGATCAACTCCCTTTAGTCACTGCTTGTACTGGTTACTAAGTGGAAATATCAGGGCAAGTGGAAACAAAAGACAGGACACAGGGGACCTCATAATTAACACTCCTCCATCTTCTGTGCTCCATGTAGCAACATAAAACTAGTGGGGCATTATCACTTTTATCTTGTAAGGTACCTTTACTGAACAGGTCTAGAAAAATGGAACAGATCACTCTACCACTTCTGTCTCCTTCAGCTGCCTCATCTAGCTTCACAGGCATCAGATGTTGCCTGGGATACTTGTCTTGGGTTCTTTCTGATATTCTTCTTCTGACAGGCTTAATTTTTAATTTTATACTCATTCTCCTGTTTAATTAACTTCCTCCTTTTGTCAAAGAGCATCTGGTAGTTACACAGGACAATACTGTGAGCACATGATTAGAGAGAGAACTAAAAGCAATGTTTTAAGCACCATTGTGGTGAAATCATGAGATGAGATATTTATTAATAGTTAACATTTCAAATATTTTTCCAATTTTTTAAAAAAGATTTAAAATAATATAAATGGAAAACAATCACTAGACATGTAACGGATAAAATTTCAGTTGCTTAATGATATTACAGGTTTTTGTTGGTACTTTGTTGAGGTTGGCACCCTTTTATTTTTATGAAAAATCCAGAGAGCTTTGTAATATTCATCTACATGTAAATGACAATTTCATGCTATACTATTTATGTATTTATTCCTAAAACCTCATAGAATAAATCTTTCATGAATATACTATTTAATATATATTTCCAACTTGTACTATTTTCTACTCTACAATGGTCAAAGTTCCTCACTCTGCTCTCTGGAAACATGCACAACCCTTGTACATAAAAGATTTAGCACTGGCTATGAGAGAAAATGCTTAAAGAGGGCCTTCGAAGAACATCAGCAACACATTTAGTGTTTAGATCCTTAATGAACTTTGTCTGTTTAACTTCTCAAAGAACAATTTAAGAGGTGACCTGAGCAGCAACACTGACTTTAAATTGATATATCTAGTATACAACCTACCAAAATCAGGAAATCAAGCTATAGCAAAACTAAGTGATAAAAACAAAGCTAAACAAGTTCAAATCAGGCTACTTACAGTTGACAGCGACAGTAACTAACCACAAAGAATTTAGTAAGAGTCTGTATTTCTGGATGATTTTAAATCAAGATTTAAAGTTCTTTTTGGTTACCATTTTGTTTTAAAAAGATGTCCTCTAATTCAATCACAGGTGCTGAATTATAAGCAGCAATTAATTAATGAAATATCTACAATATATGCTGTGCAGGAAATCAGGCTAAATGACCATAGTGGCTTTCCTTCTGGTCTCAAATCAGAAAGAACATATAAATGTATTAGCAAATTAGATTATATTTTAAACTCATTTTGAATGCGACTGCTCAAACAGAAAAACAAGAATTAGGCTTTATACATCTAACACAAATACTATCAAATATATTGTTTACAATATTAGAACACTAAATATGGAAAGGGTAAACTCATTTTCAAAACTAATTTTTTTCTTAAATGGCATCATCTAGCAAGCTATTTTATTGCTTTGAGCAGTCTCATCAACTTGCCATGAAAGACAGTAAGTATACTAAAGCTATACAACATGGCAGTAGTCTACGTTTTAACTTACCCTTAGGGACTACTTAACCTCTTGTTTTACTTTTTCCAGACCAAAGCAACGGTAAGGACAACCAAGAGATGATATATATGTCATAACTATGTAAAGGTCAAGAAGGTTTAAACATGTTGGGTTCTACTCATAAATATTTGACTATTAGGAGTGTATTTTTCATCTTTAAACCCTAAGATTGGCACTTCAGTAGGCAGCAAATTATTCTGACTCTGAACCAAATACATGGTTCCTGAGTTGAATTCTCCAGATACGTGCCTGAATGCCAATGTCAAGTATCAAGGAGTGGTAACAATTCTTCTCTTACCATTCCTTACATTATAAAGGTAACTGACTACATCAGTATGAGTTGTACAATGTGCCCGATTCTGAACTTGCCTACATCACTTCAACTCCAGTTAAACGATTTTGGATTCACACTAGAGTACTTTAGAACCTGGCCCTATACATCTCTTATTACTAACCAAGTGGTAGCTTCATTTAGTTTATAGGACAGAAAGGGCAAACCAGTTTTACTACAGAGGAATAGGTGACCTAGTTCAGGACTGCCTAAGTTTAGGCAACTTACATTGCCCCTTTGGGTATCTTTGAAGCAACTGGTTTTAGTGTTACTGTACACATTTGCATAATGCAAATACACTCAAAACCTTTCCTCCCTGACAAAAAAACAAAACAAAACAAAACAAATCCAAACACTATTAATCTAGGAAAATGTTTTTTCTTTTTATAATTGAAATGAAAATTTATTTGATGTGCAAAGAAGTCATTAATGGCTACTACTCTATGGAATTACATACTTTTATATTTCACTTATTAAGTGGCTCAAATAATCCATCTGTATCATCTTCTCTCTTGATTCTTGAACTGAAAAACACCAGATCTGAACAAGTAGCCATATGATTCCAGAGAGAATGTCATCATATAAATCATTAATATTTTCCTTACTAAAAAAGAGCGAGGTGGGGGGAGCCTAGACAACAATTTTGTACATTTACGTGTTTTCCAGGCTGTTGGATTAGGCAGGGTTTTTTTCCCCCAAATTGGTATGGCTTGAGTTAGATTTAAATTCAGTTCCCAGAGGAGGCTGATAAATGGATTAAAGTGGAACATAAATTCCCTGTGTCACCCAGTCCCTTAAACCTTGATGTCAGTAACATGCCTAATCATTCCATTATTATAAATGTCAAATATGTTTTACATGTGTTAGAAAGAGTGAATGGGTATCAGAAGAAATGGAAGACTCAAGAAACTGTAATGCTATTATAAACTTCCATGCAAAAATATCTAAAATATTCCAGTGTTCACCCATTAGTACTTTGGATTCTTGTTGTCTTATAATTTGCACACTGAGAGATACTATGAGAGATAGACCAGTGTATCCATTGTGCTACACATACTTTGCTTTCCCTTAATGGCGCTACTTCTGTGAGCTAGCATAACAACCTGAAGAGTGTATAAAGGCAGAATACAAACTCACAGTGTGAATTTTTTTCAGTAGCTAATTTGAGAAATTGTACACAGGAATCCTGCTTAGAAAATATGAGAATTTTTATTCTACTCAGCAAAATGAAATGCCTCAGCTGAAGTAGTGTTTGCACTGGATTTTAAGAAAGATGTTGCAAAGTATAGAGAGCAAAAAAATGACAACCCTTTCAGAAAACTGACTTACAAGAAAGGACTGAAAGAACTGGGCTTGCATACACTACCAAACAAAAACGGGAGAAGCAGATCAGCATTACAATAATCTTGAAACAAGTTAAAAAGCTAGTGATTTATCATTCTCCCCTTTCGTCAAAGTATACAGAGGAAAGTAAGTGGTTTCACTTGCAATCCATAGGCTTGGAATTAAACATTAGAAACAAGCTTTCCAGGTTCAAGTGAAGTAAAATACTGAAACACGTTACCAATGGAGACTATGAAAACCTCATTATGGAAGTCTACAATAACAAATCAGAAATACTTCAGTATGAGACAGTGCAGATATATTTGATAATGTCAAATACGTGATCTGGTTGACTACATGATCTCGAGCCTAGCTGCATTCTACATTTCTATGATTCTGTGGTAACAGTCATTCAAAGAATATTACAATTCTTTAATGGTGAAAATACTTGATATGTAATGAGGGGCAAGAATCTTTGGGCAACAAAGCATTAAGCATTTTAGAAGAAAAACAGTGAAAGAAACCTCAGCTATTCAATATAACTCCCTAAGTATAAGGTGACAATAGAAATTTCACTACTAGAGGGAAAAAAAAAATCACCCTTAATCTACTTCTGTGTCCCTCCCCAAAGCTCATCTGATCTAAAACAATCCAAAGTTCCCTAAAAATTGTTACATGCTTAAGAGTTCCAGACTACACATAATAAGGTCCTAATTTTCAGGTTGGCTAATCATACACAGCTCCCATTGAAGTCAAACAGCACTGGTGAGTCACCACAAGCTATATAAGCAAACCTTTGCTGTTTTATTTTCTTTGTATGGGAGTAAAAGGAAGCAGACAGAAAAAAGACCCAAACTACCACAACAGCACACAATTCTACAAATTTAAGTTTCTGTTGCCAGTTGTTAGGCACTGGATAAATCAACAGGTCAGGGAGTTAACACTAATCTGTTACCTCTTTCACAATTCATGCTTAGGCAGAATTTGTTCCTCTTCCAGAGATTTTGTGGGAAAGCAATAAAGCACAATACTGGAGCTAGTTTTAGCCTTGTGAAGTATTTACCTTTCTATTTGAAATACTTCTGGCTATAAAAGAAGAGAAACAGACAAGCTACTTAGCTACTTTGAGGTACTATGTTTCCAACAAGTTAAAAAAAACAACTTAGGCAATTCAGCAGAGCCTTGCTGTCCCACAATAATTCTTGGGAAATATATTGCAAAGTTACATAATTTTGCTAATTAGCAAAGATAAAAAATAAATACTGAAAACAATACAATCTATCACAAAGCGTACTTTTTATTTCACTAGAATATTTGTATTTTAAGTGGGTTAATTTTGTTTTAACATATTTACATATTGCAACATTCCTGTCACAATGTCAAACACTGAGAAACTTGGAAATTAGACTATCCATCTTGGTGTACAACCTTGATTCAGTCCTTCTGTTTATCTGTATTACAAAACAGTTCTTAATTTCTAATTTTTCCCTCCTTTGCCTTACTTGCATAGAAAATAGCGCACATCCTCAGTACTTCTTTTTAACCTTAAAATTCAAAATTTGGCCTCACTTATTCTTTACTGCATGCTGTTCAAGTCACACATACTAAGAATAGTCTTACTAATTTCAATATACATTCTCTAATGAAGCTCATTACCATAGCAGCTTATTGCATAAGCACTAGCATGAAGATATATACTAGCAAATGTATTTCCAAAACATCTTCTCCTCTGTCATGTATATTTTTGTATACTTTTGTGTATATGTGTATATATATTTATTTTTCATTCATATAAATGTGTATGAGAGGGGGGATATACATAAATATATATATATGTATTTTCCACAGGTGGAAACACAGCCCCACCACTTGCCATGGTCTGATCCAGACTGCACTGGAACAGGGTGAAGCTCTGGAACATCTGCAGTACATTGATGACATCATCGTATGGGGCAACACAGCAGAAGACGTTTTTGAGAAAGGGAAGAAAATAGTCCAAATCCTTCTGAAAGCCAGATTTGCCATAAAACAAAGTCAGGTCAAGGGACCTGCACAGGAGATCCAGTTTTTAGGAATAAAATGGCAAGATGGATGTTGTCAGTTCCCAAGGATGAGATCAACAAAATAACAGCCATGTCTCCACCAACTAGCAAAAAGCAAACACAAGCTTTCTTAGGCGTCGTAGGTTTTTGGAGAATGTATATTCCAAATTACAGTCTGATCGTAAACCCTCTTTATCAAGTGACCTGGAAGAAGAAAGATTTCAAATGGGGCCCTGAGCAACGACAAGCTTTTGAACAAATTAAAGAGGAGACAGTTTATGCAGTAGCCCTGGGGCCAGTCCGGGCAGGGCAAGATGCAAAAACTATGCTCTACACCGCAGCCGGGGAGAACGGCCCTACCTGGAGCCTCTGGCAGAAAGCACCAGGGAGACTCGACATTGACCCTTGGGGTTTTGGAGTCGGGGATACAGAGGATCCGAGGCTCGCTACACTCCAACTGAGAAAGAGATATTAGCAGCATATGAAGGGGTTTGAGCGGCTTCGGAAGTGATTGGCACTGAAGCACAGCTCCTCCTGGCACCCCGACTGCCAGTGCTGGGCTGGATGTTCAAAGGGAGGATCCCCTGTACGCATCATGCAACTGATGCTACGTGGAGTAAGTGGGTCACACTAATCACACAACGGGCTCAAATAGGAAACCCCAGTCGCCCAGGAATCCTGGAAGTGATCATGGATTGGCCAGAGGGCAAAGATTTTGGAATATTGCCAGAGGAGGAGGTGACGCGTGCTGAGGAGGCCCCAATGCATAATGAACTACCAGAAAATGAGAAGCAATATGCCCTGTTCACTGATGGGTCCTGTCGTCTTGTGGGAAAGCATCGGAGGTGGAAGGCTGCTGTGTGGAGTCCTACAGGACAAGTTGCAGAAACTGCTGAAGGAGAAGGTGAATCGAGTCAGTTTGCAGAGGCGAAAGCCATCCAGCTGGCTTTAGATATTGCTGAATGAGAAAAATGGCCAGTACTTTATACTGACCCATGGATGGTGGCAAATGCCCTGTGGGGGTGGTTGCAGCAATGGAAGCAGAGCAATTGGCAGCACAGAGGCAAACCCATCTGGGCTGCCGCATTGTGGCAAGATATTGCTGCCTGGGTAGAGAACCTGGTTGTAAAAGTCTGTCACATAGATGCTCACGTACCCAAGAGTCGGGCCACTGAAGAACATCAAAACAACCAGCAGGTGGATCAGGCTGCTAAGACTGAAGTGGCTCAGGTGGATCTGGACTGGCAACGTAAGGGTGAATTATTTCTAGCTCGGTGGGCCCATGACACCTCAGGCCATCAAGGAAGAGATGCAACATACAGATGGGCTCGTGACTGAGGGGTGGACTTGACCATGGACACTATTGCACAGGTTATCCATGAATGTGAAACATGCGCTGCAATCAAGCAAGCCAAGCGGTTAAAGCCTCTGCTATGGAGGACAGTGGCTGAAATATAAATATGGGGAGGCCTGGCAGATTGATTATATCACACTCCCACAAACCCGCCAAGGCAAGCGCCACGTGCTTACAATGGTGGAAGCAACCACCGGATGGCTGGAAACATATCCCGTGCCCCATGCCACCGCCCGGAACACTATCCTGGGCCTTGAAAAGCAAGTCCTATGGTGACATGGCACCCCAGAAAGAATTGACTCAGACAACAGGACTAATTTCCGAAACAAACTCATAGACACCTGGGCCAAAGAGCACGGCATTGAGTGGGTGTATCACATCCCCTATCATGCACCAGCCTCTGGAAAAATCGAACGATACAATGGGCTGTTAAAGACTATGCTGAGAGCACTGGGTGCTGGGACGTTCAAACATTGGGACACACATTTAGCAAAAGCCACCTGGTTAGTCAACACCAGGGGATCTGCCAATCGGGCTGGCCCTGACCAATCAAAACTTTTACGTACTGTAGAAGGGGATAAAGTCCCTGTAGTGCACATAAAAAATATGCTGGGGAAGACAGCCTGGGTTATTCCTGCCTTGGGCAAAGGCAAACCCATCCATGGGATTGCTTTTGCTCAAGGACCTGGATGCTCTTTCTGGGTGGTGCGGGAGGATGGGGAAGTCCGATGTGTACCTCAAGGGGATTTGATTTTGGGTGAGAACAGCTAATGAATTAAATTGTATGATGTTAATTGCTATATAATACTGTATATCATCACTTCTATGGCGGCTATATGCCATATCAACGGTATTACAGTAAGAATCACCTAGATGAATGAAGAATGAACTTTGATGAAGCTGAGCGAAGTGCAGCAATGATAGAACCGGACACGTGCAGCAGTCATGGGACCAGAACTGGCTTCAGCATGCAACAGTCCAACACCACACACCATCTCTCCTGCCCTGAATCACTGTTATGACAGATGGAGCACAAAGTCATGGACTAAATGAACTCAACGAACATTTTAGAGGGATGGCCCATAGACTAAGGGAATGATATCTGTGTGTATATATATCAAAAGGCAGGAAAAGTGGTGGTGATTAATTGGAATGTATTGGAAAGTGTGGGGACCTGGGCATGACGTAGATGGTATAGAATAAGGGATGGATACTGTCCTGGTTTTCACTGGGATACAGTTAATTTTCTTCCCAGTAGCTGGTACAGTGCTGTGTTTTGGATTTAGGATGAGAATAATGTTAATAACACACTGATGTTTTAGTTGTGGCTAAGCAGTGCTTACACTAGTCAAGGACTTTTCAGCTTCTCCTGCCCTGCCAGTGACAAGCTGGGAGGGGGCACAGCCAGGACAGCTGACCCAAACTGGCCAAAGGAGTATTCCATACCATGTGATGTCATGTTCAGTATATAAACTGGGGGGAGTTGGCCAGGGGAGGGGTGACTGCTGCTCAGGAACTGGCCGGGCATCAGTCGGCGGATAGTGAGCAATTGCATTGTGCATCACTTATTTTGTATATTCTTTTATCATTATTATTTTCCCTTCCTTTTCTGTCCTATTAAACTGCCTTTATCTCAACCCTCAAATTCTACTTTTTTTCCCCCGATTCTCTCTCCCATCCCACTGAGGGGCAGTGGGAGGAGTGAGTGAACGTCTGTGTGGTATTTAGCTGCCTGCCAGGTTAAACCACAACACTAAGTTTGAAAGATTTCATAGAATCATAGAATAGTTTGGGTTGGAAGGGACATCTAAAGGTCATCTAGTCCAACCCCCCTGCCGTGGGCAGGGACATCTTCAGCTAGATCAGGTTGCTCAGAGCCCCGTCCAACCTAACCTTGAATGTTTCCAGGGATGGGGCTTCCACCACCTCTCTGGGAAACCTCTTCCAGTGTTTCACCACCCTCAGCATAAAAATTTTCTTCCTTAGATCTAGTCTAATTCTACCCCCCTTTAGTTCAAAGCCATTCCCCCTTGTCCTGTTGCAACAGGCCCTGCCAAAAAGTTTGCCGCCATCTTTTTTGTAAGCCCCCTTTAAGTACTGATAGGCTGCAATAAGGTCTCCCCGAAGCCTTCTCTTCTCTAGGCTGAACAACCCCAACTCTCTCAGCCTTTCTTCATAGGAGAGGTGTTCCATCCCCCTCATCATTTTCATGCCCCTCCTCTGGACCTGCTCCAACAGGTCTGTGTCTTTCTTATGCTGAGGGCTCCAGAGCTGGACGCAGTACTCCAGGTGGGGTCTCACCAGAACAGAGGAGAGGGGCAGAATCACCTCCCTCGACCTGCTGGCCACGCTTCTTTTCATGCAGCCCAATATACGATTGGCCTTCTGGGCTGCGAGCGCACATTGCTGGCTCATGTCCAGCTTTTCATCCACCAGTACCCCCAATTCCTTCTTGGCAGGGCTGCTCTCAATCCCTTCATCCCCCAGCCTGTATTGATACCAGGGGTTGCCCCGACCCAGGTGCAGGACCAGGCACTTGGCCTTGTTGAACCTCACGAGGTTCACACGGGCCCACTTCTCAAGCTTGGCCAGGTCCCTCTGAATGGCATCCCGTCCCTCTGGCATGTCGACCGTACCACTCAGCTTGGTGTCATCTGCAAACTTGCTGAGGGTGCACTCGATCCCACTGTCTATGTCATTGATGAAGATATTAAACAGTACCAGTCCCAATACGGACCTCTGCGGGACACCACTCGTCACCAATCTCCATCTGGACATTGAGCCGTTGACCACTACCCTCTGGATGCGACCATCTAACCAATTCCTCACCCACTGGACAGTCCACCTATCAAATCCATACCTCTCCAGTTTAGAGAGAAGGATGTTGTGGGGGACCGTGTCAAAGGCCTTACAGAGGTCCAGACAGACGACATCTGTAGCCCTTCCCGTGTCCACTGATGCAGTCACTCCATCATAGGTGGCCACTAGGTTAGCCAGGCAGGACTTGCCGTTGGTGAAGCCATGCTGGCTGTCTTGAATCACCAACCTGTCCTCCCATGTGCCTTAGCATAGCTTCCAGGAGGATCTGTTCCATGATCTTCCCGGGCACAGAGGTGAGACTGACTGGCCTGTAGTTCCCCAGGTCTTCCTTTTTTCCCTTTTTAAAAATGGGGGTTATGTTTCTCCTTTTCCAGTCAGTGGGAACCTCACCGGACTGCCACGACTTCTCAAATATGATGGATAGTGGCTTAGCAACTTCATCTGCCAGTTCCTTCAGGACCCGCGGACGGATCTCATCGGGTCCCATGGACTTGTGCACCTTCATGTGCCTTAGATGGTCTCAAACCTGATGTTCTCCCACAGTGGGTGGCTCTTCATTCTCCCAGTCCCCACATTTGCCTTCTGCAGCTTGGGCGGTGAGGCTTGAGCACTTGCCGGTGAAGACCAAGGCAAAAAAGTCATTGAGTACCTCTGTCTTCTCCGTATCCCAGGTAACCAGGTCCCCCATTTCGTTCTGGAGAGGGCCCACATTTTCCCTCATCTTCCTTTTATCCCCGACGTACCTACAGAATCTTTTCTTGTTGCCATTGACGTCCCTGGCCAGATTTAATTCTATCAGGGCTTTAGCTTTCCTAACCTGATCCCTGGCTGCTCAGACAATTTCTCTTGTGTTCCTCCCAGGCTACCTGTCCTTGCTTCCACCCTCTGTAGGCTTCCTTTTTGTGTTTGAGTTTGTCCAGGAGCTCCTTGTTCATCCATGCAGGCCTCCTGGCGTTTTTGCCTGACTTCCTCTTTGTTGGGATGCATCGCCCCTGAGCTTGAAGGAGGTGATCCTTGAATTTACCCAGCTTTCTCGGGCCCCTCTTCCCTCCAGGGCTTTGTCCCATGGCACTCTAGCAAGCAGATCCCTGAAGAGGCCAAAGTCTGCTCTCCTGAAGTCCAGGGTAGTGAGCTTGTTGTGCGCCCTCCTCGGTGCCCTAAGGGTCTTGAACTCCACCATTTCGTGGTCACTGCAGCCCAGGCTGCCCTTGAGCTTCACATTCCCCACCAGCCCCTCCTTGCTGGTGAGAACAAGGTCCAGCATAGCACCTCTCCCTGCTGGCTCCTCTACCACTTGGAGAAGGAAGTTATCATCGATGCATTCCAGGAACCTCCCAGACTGCTTATGCCCTGCCGTGTTGTCCCTCCAACAGATGTCAGGGTGGTTGAAGTCCTCCATGAGGACCAGGGCTTGTGAGTTTGAGGCTGCTCCTATCTGTCTATAGAGGGCCTTATCCGCTCAGTCTTCCTGGTCAGGTGGCCTGTAGCAGACCCGCACCGTAATGTCACCTGTCCCTGCCTTCCCTTTAATTCTGACCCATAAGCTCTTGGTCAGCTCCTCATCCATCCCCAGGCAGAGCTCCATGCACTCCAGCTGGTCATTGACTTTTAGGCCAAAACTGTTCACCGATTTGGGCTCTCCACTGTAATACATACACCTAGGACCTGATTTTTCAAGTACCATGCTCAGTACTCTGTATGTTCAAGGTACAACTTCCATTAAATTCAGTTCCACTGATAGTGCTTAGCATTTAGTGCAATGATGCTCTCAAATGTAAATTCTTAGCAGAACATATGCAGGATACTCATATTGCTTAATGGTTGGCACCTAATTTAGATGTCTAATTTGTGAGGTTAATCCCCCAAGGCTCTGCTACTGTCAACAGAACGAGGTAGCCCTGCTGTCTCTGGCTATGCATCCGTATTTCCTCCCATGTGCTGGCACTTACATTTATAAGGCTGTTCAGTGAGTTGGAGTCACAAGTTGTTTTAGCTGAAAAATAGTATTTTTACGGGTTGGGTTTTTTTGCATGTTAAGTTTTCAGCTGGATCAGCTGATCTGTCTGACCATGTAAGCACACAAGCAGCAGTAGCAGTAATACAAGTGCACAGGTATTACTCTGAAACTGGCCAGAGCAGATTGGCACCTATGTAATTAAATCAGATGGCTGGCACATAGTAATGTGCATGTTGCGTCAAAAAAAGCCACATGGAAAGAAAATTCCATCAAATGACTTCTAAGCTCACATAAAAAGTCCGTAACAGAGGCAAGGAGAGAATCCGTATTTCCTGGGCAGCAGTCAAATTATCTTTACACTTAAAATTTTCTTTCTGTAGTTCCTGCTTCATTCACCCAGTACATATTCCAAATTCTGCAACAAATGAGGCAGAGGTCCTACAGAAAACAATCTAATTCATCACACAACTACAGGGTTTTCTCTGTACAGTGAATGAAGCTGAAATCCCTTGGGGAAAAAGCAGTATGCAGCAGTTAATGATATTTTAACACATATAAAGAGGGCAAATAAACTTTAAATAACTGAATTTGAAACCAGAAAGCTATTTTCATATAGGTTTCTGTATCTGACTACTGAGAGCTTAAAAAGGCAAATCCAAACTCCAGAAATTTCATCACGTGGAACTACAGTGGAGTCAAGTGGCAGGGTAAGAACACTTAGGGCATGTTATTCTCTGAGTTATAGAAATTGATTTTTAAATAACTCATCATTTTCAAAAATCTTTTACAGCTTGTTACAGAAAATACATAAACATGCAGCTTAGAACCATAAAAGCAAGCAAGTCCATTGAAATTGATAGACTTTCAATTGACCATAGATCAGACCCCATGCATATAAAGCAGTGTTTTCAAAACACTGTACAAATGCAGACTTTTTTTTTTTTTAATCACTTCAACAAGCAAATAAGTATTTTAAAGAAAGATATATTGGGTATACTAATAGTACAGAAAACTATATTAATTTGCTTCAATGACTTCTGTAATTATGAGGAACAAATCTGAAGACATAGAAGGAAAACAATGCCTGCCTGCCTTTTTTAATTGGTATTCTGCTACGTATTATCGTTCTATTGCTGTCATGTTCTTCACACTGTTGTGGTATCAAGCAATCCCATGAATACTTTTAGGGAAAAAAACAGAAACTTATGGTGACTTATCATCTTGTGAATTGGCAAAACAGTTAATGTTTAACAGTGATGTATAGACCAACCGTTCCTTTTTTTATTTGTTTGTTTAATACATACTGAAGATATCATGGTTTGTTTCACAATACAATCACTTTCAGAAAGTACGTTAAAACCTATGGATATAAATTAGATCATAAATTGAGGGTTCTCCTTGTTTATGAGGTAACAACTGTATCCTGTGGAGGTGTTTATTAGACCTGTTACAGATACAGTTGCTACCAAGTTAAGTGGAAGCATGCTCAAGTTTTTCTTACCATACAAAAATGTCAAATAAGAAGAGCTGAATTTCACAACAAAAAATCACCCAAAATGTCAAAAGACTGAAAAATAGTGTAGAAACTTGCACCAAACTGAATGAAGTAGGAATATTACAAGCATTAGAAAATTCTAACAAGCACTCCAATGAGTTGCAAATGAGATTCTAGTCTTACTGTAGTTCCCAACACTAGCATCTACAATCAATAGATTAGAAAATATATGAGACTGCTAGCAGTCTTTGCATTAACTTTGTTACAGAAAGCAACACGGATTGTGTCTATGAAGAAATGGGGTGGTAAAGTAAAAAGATAGCTGTAAGGTCATAAAAATCAAATCAAAATTTGCACTTTGTGCATGAATTGATTCCTCATAATATCATACTATAATTACCTATTCTCAAAAGACAGTGGGTTTAAGCTCTGTAGAGAATAATGAATGGTATTTTAACTCTGAACTTGGCTGTAAATCACACTATGCAATCGCCTTAAGGTAATGGGAGACACCTACTAATATCACAGTTAAACTATCAACTAACACAAAATAAAAAGCAAACTAAGGGTCCATTACCTACTGTCTTACACCAACTGTGGCCAAGACTACCTGCAAGGAATAACGGTCATTACTGGAAGTCCTCTGCCAGGTGTTTCACTCTGTCTCCCTGTCTTCATTTTTCCCCTATAGCTTACATGTCCTCTTCCTTTCTCCCCCCTCATTTGTCATTCCCAATCGTTTGGTTTTCCCATAGCTTCTTTCTCTTTAGCCCTCTGTCCTTCTTGGAAGGAAACTTAGTTTATGTAATAGATGGACTGGAACCCAACCCCAAGGCAAAAATCAAGAGCAGCTGCCACAGGCAGATACCAAGGAAACAATATAAGAACAAAGCAAGCACATAGTTCTTGAGAACGTTCCCCCCAGCATCCAACCATTTGCAGCTCTGAGACTCCCTGAGCCACAGGTAATTTTTTTTCATTTAATTTTTTAAATTTAAGCTTTTTTTTCCTTACGTATTTCATCCAGTTGCTTATTGAATTTATGCAAACTTCCACCATCTACAACATCTTACAATATAGATGTCCACAGCTTAATTACACATGGTCTGATGTTTGTCTTATATTGTAAAACTGCAATGGCAGTTTGATTGCTGGGAAAAAAGTATGCAATGAATGCTTTCTGCTAGGAACATCGCATTTTTTTCTCACTGGATTTTTGAGCGTTTCATTGTAATAGTTCTGTATTAACTAATTTAGGCAAAGAGTGGCTTATACTTTTCATACAGAACTTCTCATCTATGTTTTGCATTTCACCGTGCAAAATGTTTCTTTGGGATGAAAAGCAGCAGTTCACGTCTTTGAAGGCTGTTACCCCCTTATGACAGCATGATAACAAACTCCTCTTGGTTTCAGTGAACCTTCATGCTAGAAGGTTATTTTTTTTTTAAATAATTTTGAAATCCACAAAACCTTATTCCAGTAGGAGAGTCTAAAAAACATATCCAATATATACATAATAGATACATCAGTCTTTTGTAGTTCGGTCCATAGACCGATAACTTCATACTGCAGTTCTTCTAACCTGTTTCACACCTAAAATGTGATCCCAAAGCTTTCCAGAGAGAAAGCAAGTGAACAGAACCTAAAATCTATAGAAATAAAAAAATTAAGTTCTTAAGATTTAAAGCAAATTTCATGGATTAAGCACCTGAAACCACAAGGTTAGGACTCCAGTAGCCTGTATATAGTTCATGAATGCGATTAAACTGAAATTAAAGGGAGTATTTATATTTCTCAGTCAAATGCATGGTTAATTCTCTTCATAACCCCTAGCTTTTATATGCTGTTTATAAAAGGGCATACCTATCTTCCAAGTTATTCAGTAAGTTATTAAAAATGCCCAGCACAGAAACTAAGACTTCCAACATACTTACTGATATTTAAATGATATTTAATAATATCATTTGCTTAAGTTTGAGACCTAACAAACTTTGAAGTAAATCCAAGCACAAACTTGGGTGGTTTCCTTCGAGAATTTAGCGGGAGCCATTTCTGTGTGCACGTGCAAGGCTGCAGGCCAGTAACACTCAGGCCCTGTCAGGATCCGCAGCCCCAGCCCCACTACTTCAGCATTTATTTTTTTCTTTAAACCGGAAGAGTGAGTCATTTCAAAGTGACGTTTGGTAAGGGCCTCGAAAATACTACTTTAAAGCCGTAATACAGCAGGGCTTACACACCCCATCCCCGGGCAGGCGATACCGCACACGACGGAGGGCCGACCCGCAGGACGCCGACCCGCTCCAGTGCACGCTGGTCTCCTCAGCCCAAAGGCACGCGGGGCCGGCGGTGGCGGCGTGCTGAGGGCGCACCAGAAGTGCCAGCTCCTTCCGCCCTCGCAGGCCTTAAAGCAAGAAGCGGCTTGTAGGGCGCAAAATCGGGCACCTCCTCAGCCACGAGGCGGCCAGCGTCCTCCCCCATCCCCAGGCGACGCAAAAGAGACCGCCTCTGTGCGAAACCCGAGGCTCACGAGGGTGGCAGTACCCCCACGGAAGGGCCACTTCCGCGCGGGGCACGGCGGCGCCCAAGCGCCGCGCGCTCCCCTCCCGCCTGGGCGGCTGCGCAGAGCCCAGCGGCGCGGGATGGCGGCTCTCCCCGCCCTCCCCCCCGCACCGCCCCGGCCAGGCCGCGGGGCGGAGCTGCGGGAAGCGGCAGCCGCAGCCGCCCCTGACTGCCTCGGTACCGGGCTCGTAGCAAAGGGCGCCCCGGGCTCGCAGCGACCTGGCCTTCTGCCTCTCGCTGCCCGGCGCGGCCCCGGTGCCGGGGACCGGAGCGGCGCGGCGCGGCGCAGCCCAGCCCGCTCCCTTCGCCCCTCCCGCCGCCGCGCAGGCTCGGCGCCGCGAGATTAGGCGGTGCTAGGCATGAAGCTGACCAAAGCCCAGTACGATGAAATAGCCCAGTTCCTGGGGCACGTGCAGCCCACCCGGCAGAGCCTGAGGAAGCTGAAGGAGAAGTTCCCTAGGTAAGTGCTTCCTGCCCTCCGGGGCCGCAGCCCGGCGCGGGGCGGGCGGCTCGGGCCCCGGCCGGCGGCCTGCGAGCTCGCTGCGGGCGGGCGAGGGGCCGCAGGGGGCCGCTCCGCCAGCTCCAGCCGGTGCCCCCAGTTCCAGGCCCTACACGGTACACAATCACTTGGACACGCACACGGTCATAGACGGCAAGCGATAGCTTGCTGAAGCTGCTGCTAGGAGCAAGGTACTTCTCATTCTCTGTGACCTGAGAACTTGGCACAAAATAAAGAGCGCTTCCCTCCCCCCCAGCCACATGGCCAAATAAAACATCTCGGGTCACTCAAAGGCTCTTAAACACCAGGTAGGTCTTATTACGTGAATGAAGCCTTAAGGCTCAAGCCATTCCTCTGTGGCTGAGACCAAGGGTGGAATCTGGCCTGCGATACCACTGCCCCTGTGGCTTAGGGGAAAGGGGCTTTCCAGGCCCATGACTCTTTACTTGGTGCTGCTCTTCACTTGAAGGCTGGTAAAGGGAACATCTACTTATATGTGAGCATTCATCTGCTTCCTCGCCTGAGCTGCATTCAGAATTGTTGAAGACATTTGCAAATGACCATGGGCTAGCATGGAAAGGTGTACATGACAGAATGTGCTCCATGCACTGACTTTCATTGCCAAAATTTGCTTACTACCAACAACAGCAGAGTTGTAAAGGACACGTTGCAAGGTTTTTTTCATTTTTCAGGTTTGGGGGAAGGATTACTAGTGCTGAATTGGACAAGAAACCAAATCGGATTCTGTGGGGAAAGGAGTGGTGCTGTCTCTAAAAAGCACCACAAAACTGCATTTTTTTAAGCGCTGTGCTTACTTTGGTGAGAGAGAGAAATAAGTAAAACAGAAAATCGTTCCCATGCTTCCTGAGCAAGCCTTGCTAGTCTTATCGCAAGCATGGCTGAGGAAACTGTCTGAAGCTTTGTATAACTTAAAATAAGTGGATGAAGAGCCAGCATTAACTTAGGCTTTTAAACCGTCCAGTGAAATCTTTTCCTTTTCAGGAAAGTGTGTAATGTAGGTAAAAATCAAGCAGAGGGAATAGCCCTGTTATAGAGAAGAAGTGATGCTAAAGCAACATAGTTGGTTCTGTGAGTGCAGTGAGTTGCATTGTTGGGAACCCAGCTCACCTTGCATAGTACTTCTGCGAATTGGGAAACCACTTACTGTGACAGCATATGTCTAAGGAGCTTAGACTTGGCTTTATCACTTTGGTGCTAATGAAATTAGAAGAGAGTGTTTGTGTGTATAAATGCATGCATGCACGCACACACATGCACATGTTCTCTTTTTCTAGTCTCCTTATAAAGCTGTCTTGAAAGCTTAGAATTTGGGTTGGTTTGCCAGGTCACCCACTGTGTGTAGGAACCCGCTTCCAAGACAGATCCATAGGCACATGAGTGTCTGTAATAGGGAAAGTAAGTTTGTCAGAAAGCTACCAGGCCTTTCTGCTGATACATTTTACTTCCCAGTCCACTTCTTTGATGCTGCAAAAGATCCATTGACTGCTCAGTTCAGAAGTTGATGACTCCTGAAAAACTACGTACTAGTAACAATGTAGAGTTATATCAGGAAAAAATTACGTTTTTTTCTAAAGCAGCTGGCTCAGGTGTGGCGAACACTGAAAAGCAGAGATTAGCTATAGTAGCTGCTTCCATGATTTGCTGGCTTAACATACTGTTATCTTGTTAGCCATGTTATGAGATGAGAATGTCCTTTTCTGAATTCCGCTTGTAGGCCTCTCCTGAATTTTTTTTGTCCACCCTGGGAGAAGGCTAAAATCTTCTATTTGAATGATGAATGAATTGATACCTTTTTTAAAAAATGTCTGTCTAAAGTATATTTTGAGGAGGTCTGCACGTCTCCTTTCTGTGAATGGCTCAGCAAGTGATGTTTCTTTGTTGTCTTTTTGTTTATTTCTCATAGCAGGGCAGAATCAGAAGACCCTCAGAGAAAAAGTTTGAAGTAGCGAAATATGTTGGGCTAATGATTTTGAGATGCAGTTAAAAAAAACATAATAATGCGTTCCAAGGCCACTGCCTTAGCAGCAAGGGAGATGTATTGAAATAGATACGTGTTATAA
Source organism: Aptenodytes patagonicus (assembly GCF_965638725.1). Lineage (NCBI taxonomy): Eukaryota > Metazoa > Chordata > Aves > Sphenisciformes > Spheniscidae > Aptenodytes > Aptenodytes patagonicus. Next base: position 38,536,927 of record NC_134955.1, on the reverse strand, counting down.
CGTGAAAAACAGGCAGTCTCTATAACCGTTATCTTGTAAAAGAGGCCAGCTGCAGAGATTTGTAAACTTGTGTGCCATCTTAAGTGCTAAAGGGGAGGCTTTTTCAGTGATGTGTTTTATAACTGTGGAGTAAGGTTCTTACAGTCTAGAACCTGTGTCATTCTCTTCTAGGACAAGAAGGGTCTGATTGGACTTTCTGGCCACTTTTTTTCTTTATGAAAACCAAAATCAAACAAACCCCCACCGCCACCACCCACCTGCTCCAACTTTCTAGTTCAGTCTTTTTAAGAAAATATTCCAGAATCTGTCATGGCACTTGCAATGTGATGAAGGTGTCCATAACCGGTTTGTTGTTACTATATGGTAACAGTTGCTGATTCAAACTGGAAAGTAGTAACATCCATAACAGCTGCTTTCACCTTGCACGTTCAGTCTTTCCCCGGGAAGGACAGTATTCCACTGGTAATGCAATACATAAATTGACAGTTTTCAAGTATTTCTGGTTCCTACTGCCTCATAGATCTTGAGAGTCTTTGGATTACTGCATTAATCTGCTCAGGTTTTTTTCTAATACTGGCTTATCTATTGGTTCCTCCCTTGTCTGTTGTGTTTCTTGAGGACTCACAGTTTATGCTCCTTATTTGTATAAAGTATTTTTCACACTTTGTTGTGGGCCAACGTGCCCTGTGAATCTAAATGATTTTTTAACAGGGTAGTTTGTTCTTTACTATTGTTGAACTACTTCAGCAGGTGAGATTACTGCTTCGAAAGGGTGTTGCCATGTGATTTATTAATGTCAAATAGTCAAAATTAGACTGCTTCTAATACTGTTTATAAGTATCTTTATACAGGCATTGAGACTTTTTTCAATTTTTTTACAATCCTGTAGCATTACAGACAACATGAATTTAGTCTACGTTGCTTAAAATCCAGTTATTTTGCAGAAGTAGAAAGTCGGGAATTTTCTATTAGTGTTGCACTTTGTATTCCATGCCTGGCAATTACCAATGTATTTATTTGTTTATTTATTTATTCTTAAGGTATTTATTACATGCTTAGCAGATGTCTTCTAATGTGTTCGTGTTTAACAGCAGGATTTTTGGATGACGTGAGGATTATCAAAATGTAATTTTGAGCCCTAAGCATGATAAATCTCTGCCAGTATTGGATCACTGATAACGTAGTTCCTTTGAGCTTCTTAACGTATACACCACTGGACTGATAATTCTGTATGTTCTGTCTTGTGCTCTTCTAAAGCGTACCACCTTTTCTGCTTTGTTTCTCACCTGAATTTATCTGCTTGCTAATAATTTGTATTCTCCTTTGTAACTTCTGTATTTTATTCTTCTGCTTTCTCTTTAGCCATGGGCTCATGTTCTTCTGTGATACTATTCTTAATGAGACCTAATATCTAAATTGGATTACCCATTGTAGGGCTAGTTGTAGGAAATGTAGGGTATTGCAGGAAATGCTCTAAGAAAGTTAGAATCTCTTTATTTTCAGTGCTTGTTTCTCTCTTAAATAGTAGTTAGAGCTGCCTACAAGTAGAATCTTCTGCATAAGAATCACCTTAGCATTACTTATTTATGGTGACAAGATGTAGGTTAGACCTTTAAATTTTTAACTGTATTCAAAGACTGTTTTAACTTGTCCAGAAAAGTCCAGCTTCTAAGGGTTTGATTCATACCTAAGCTGATACTCTAGTCCTTCGGTTTAGTTGTTTCCAGGGGAGAAAAAAAATCACAGTTCTTCTGTATATGGCAGAATACATAATTTCTTATCGGAAACTTTTCTGGAAGCTTCTTACCAATAGAACATGGTTGACAAATGACTGGACCCTTCTCAAATCTATACCTTGTATGTATTTTACTGCTCTTCTTCATATCCAATTCTGATTGAATATTACAGTTTTCTTGATTGACTCTTCCTCTGGTCTCTACCAAGTTTTCTAAGGGTGTAAGGTTTGCTGACCCAATTCAGTATGGTACTGTCTTGTTTTTTCTTCTGCAGAGTTTTTACTGGTTTTGTTCTGTTCTGAGTCTTTGAGTTTCTTACACTGTGTTGTGCTTGATTGGGGATTCCAGAAACTTTCTGACAGTGCAAGTTGGCTCAGTAGCCTTGCATCTTTTAGAGATTCCAAAAACCGTGCTTTTCAAGTTCTTGGATTGAACTGTTGTGAAACATATTTCATTCCATCTAGGAGTGCTATATTCTTCCATAGCACAATTAGTGCAGTCTGTATTGTTTCTCTTCCTTACTTAAAGTTGTTAAACAAACTTAGTGCCTTTAGTGCAACTTCCCTTTCAGTACCTCCACTTTTATTCCTGTAAAAGAAGCATTCTTTTTTAAGCCTATCTGAGTGCAAACTGTGTTTATAGAGAGTTTCAAAGTACTAGGATTTCAAAGTATTAGAATTTATAGCAGCTGCTCTGTGCAGGTCTTCACTTTTCTTCCATGCATCTATTCAAAGAAATACTGTCCTGTTTGTGTCCATTCTGTGAAAGCTTCCTTCATAGTGATCAGGAAGAGCTTTTCTTTCAGCAGAAAGGTAAGGGAAGCCGGCATAAATGTGAGAGAACTTCCCTCCCCCGCCCCCCTTACTTTTTTTTCCCCCCAATAAGCAAGAGAAAAACGTGATGCACAGGTTCATATTGATATACTTGATATTTGAGTATGGATATTTGGTTTTAACATATGTAACTTCATGTTTGATTATTGGAATGCACATAGTCTTCGTTCCCAGAGCGTATCAAGTGGTACATGTTCCTCTACAGTCATGACCTGTCTTCTTCATTACTTATATCACTTCACGTTTTACACACATTTTCAGTAGTTATGTTGCTCTTTCTCCAAATTACTGATAGCTTTATTAAATGGCGCTGGGTCTGGAAAGCATCCCAACAAGATTGTTCATTTAAAAAAAATTGTATCTACATGGTAATGTCTCACAATGTAAATTGGAAAATATAATCTGTTTATTATTTGCTCATTTTTATCACGTTCTCAGTGAAGGTTCATACTGAAACCAAGGCCCTAAAGAAGTTTAAATGTATGGCATCAATGTTATTTCTTTTACCAGCCACTTAAGACTGAGTTAACATTTTTTCTTCCTCTTTTCCAGTGTCATTGTTGCCTCTCTTTTTGGTTTTTAGAGTTGGGGGTAGATAGGCCTCTGATTTTCCTCTTCCAGCCAGTTTTATTTACAAGGAAATATATTGCTTTTTCATGAATAATTTCATTCTGCCTTTGTGCTGTTGCTTAGATTATCAAGCAGTACTGATAAGCCCAAAATGGTTGCGGGAAACAGGAAGGTAGAACAGCTCCTCTCTTTCATCTCCTTCTTTTTTTTCTTTCCTTTTTTTTTTCTTTCCATTTCTGTGTTCTGGTACCTGCTGCTAATGGAGCCTGGAGATGGAGTCAAGGTGGAAAGAGAATTCTCTGTCCTCTGCTCAAGTGCTCCTTAGAGCTGCTGTTACCCAGGAAGGAGGACAGTGAAGCTCAAGAACAGAGGGCAGCTAGCTGTCTACGTGGATTTCAGAGCTCTAGGCTCAGGACTCAAGCACAGGTATATTAGGGAAATCTTACCTATGAGCAGGCAACCTACTGGTGTGTGACATTTCAGTTGCACTCTTCTGCCTGGAAAGGCTCTCATCATAGCAAAACTGACATAATTCTTGTAACTGCTCCTGCTCTCCCTGCTCTTCTGAATAGTTGGCTAATTGTTTTGGAAAGCAGAGAAACTAGGTGGTTTTTCTTTACTCTGCAAACACTGATCTAGCAAATCTCATTTAGAAAGTTGCTTTTGTGCCTATGAGTGCTAGAAACTTACTTCTTTTACAAAAAAAGAAAGTATAAAGGTACATTTTAAGTTCCCTCTGCTTTTCTATATTCTCACTGCTTAACAACAAAATAAATTCATGCTCTGCCTATATAAACCACCTCATCGATTTGAGTAGACCAGCTCATGAGAGAAAAGAAAGTGGACGTTAGTAGGAGATGCAGAGACTTGGAGGGAGATGCTAAATGGCCATTGGTATATTTCCATCCTGTCTATTTTGAAGTGGCAAATACTTGGCACTAGTGTACTGTGTTTAAATGATCTGGAGCATATGGCTAGAGCAGCTATGAAAACAGCAGAATTTGTAAAGTTTTGTATTTCTTTTTTCTTCTTTTATGTTAGACTTCAGAGTAAACAAAGTTTTACACTACTGTTTGTTTTTATTTATTATATGTAGCAAAAGCCTAATATAACTTAAAATTTGTTATATACTTGAAGCTGCATTTAACCTCACAGATAGACAGATTGATAATAAGAGATGAGAAAGAGGTCTTGGCTTACTATTTGAAAAGAAAATTAACAATATATAAGTTTTCAGAAATGATCTACAATAAAATATAGCATATTCAAAATAATCTTAAAATGAAATAAAAATTTACTACACACAGTAATTCTGTGAGCTTTGAACTGGTATTGTTCCCCTTGGAAAGATGTTCTCACAATTGAACCCTTGGTAGGATATCTACTGTAAGATTTTACAGCTTTGATAGGCTAAACCAGAAGGTGGTACAGGTGTTCTCTTTTCACTGTAAATGCCAGCGAACAAGCCTTAAAGAACTTGCAACTGGTTAGATTTGGTATGTCTTGCTAAAAAACTGTTTGCTTATGCTACAACCCTACACAGGAAGGATATTAATCCTCCCCTGTAATACCAAGTATCGCGTGACAGAAGTTAACTAAATCAGCATATAACTCAGAAGAACTTTGTCTCCTCCGTTATTCATTAGATTAAACGTAAGATACTTATTTAAAAGCTAGCTATTGATAGCAGTGGAAGCTTTAGAGTAGAATGGGAAATACAGTTTTGCTCAGTTTTGGGGCTCTCCAATACCAACAGACAGGATTTAGACAGAAAATTCTTACATTGGCACGTGTAAATTCTAGGTCTTCAGGACATGAGTGCCTTCCAGATTTGTTTGGAAAGAGATGGAAAGGATTTTTTTTGAGTTGTTTGCGTGTTATCTATTAACTAAAAAGTAGATGAAATGTATAAGTATGTGTCAACATGAAAGTTACTTTTGGGGGAAGTCCATTGTAGTTTTCTGTCACAATTTTTATGTGTAGTCATCCTCTTCTTTACAAGTGTTCCCACATATGTTGTCCATCCTAGCAAAATGCCAAGTTATTTTAAAGGTTAGTCTTGAAATTTTGCTTCAAATACACAACCAAAATTAAGGTTGTACTTTCTGAATTCTTGAGTACTGATAAGTCTCTTCCTTTTCTCTTAACCTTTTCCCCTTCCAGTAGGGGAAGTGCTACCATATGGGAGTACAGTTCATTTTATAAAAAAAAAAAAATCACACAGAACAGGACTTATTACACTTGTGAAAATAATTTTGGCTGAGTAAAGGGAAAGCCTTTTTGGCCTTGAGGAATTTATACAAACCACTTAGAAGCCGGTCCTGTATCCTTTGAAGATTTGATGGTGAAATACAATGATTGGAGGGGGCCTCTTAAAGCAGACGTGGAAATTAGTTCCCTATAATTTGAAAATGCATTCTGAGTCTGTTGTAGCTGTGTGTTAGCTGCTCTTGTTTGATACAGAAGAAAAGAAAGAAAGAGAGAGAAAAAGAAAGAGAAAAAAGAAAAATACAGAGAGAAAAAAGGACAGAAAAAAGGAAAGAAAAAGACAGGAAAAAGAGAAAAATATAGACAAGAGAGAAAAGAGAAAATGCAAGAGAAAAAAAGGGAGAGAAAGAAATAAAAAGGGAGAAAAAAGAGAAAAGGAAAAGAAAAAAGGAAAATAAAGAAAATAGGAAAAGAGAGAGAAAGAGAAGGAAAAAAGATAAAAAGAAAAGGAAAGAAAAAAGAGGGAAAGAAGGAGAGGAAGAAAGAGAGAAAAAGAAAAAGAAAATCCTTTTTTATGTCAAAGCTGGGGGACTTGTCTTGGTCACAGTGTACATTACTGTGTTGGTTCATGAAGTTTAATTTGGTTGTACTTTTTGCCACTTCACAAATTCCATGGTTGTGATAATCACCATTAGGATAGGAATAGAAGTCTTGTGGCACTGTTTTTTCTAAGTATTTCATTCTAAAGCAAGCTTGGTGTCATCAGACAGATCAACAGATGCCTGTAGATTTAAGGGCCAGATTATGGTGGTTGTTAAGGAAGGATGAAGTGGGAGTTTAACACTGACCATATGTGCATTTTAATTGACTTGTGGATTTTAGGACACCATTATATTCATGTTGCTTGTAGTTAAGGACAATGATGATAAAAATGGTAATTCTTGATTGTATTTCAGAAACAGTTCCATACTGTATCATTCTTCTGAAGCCTGCAAACAAGTCTAGGCTAGAGTTTTACGAGCAGAGGGGATTTGCTACATCAGAGGGGAAAATATTTTATTCATGTGCTGTTTTTTGGACAATCATATTCTGGGCTATATTACAATGGCACGATAAATCGCTGAATACACTGTCTGCTGAATATGACCTCACCATGAAAAATTTGATGCATTAGAGTAGGAAAGGTTGGAATATATCAACCTTAGCTGACAAGGGACTTTGAATTTTGACCTAACACAGATGACCTTTGTGTGCAATAAAAGTGAGTTTAATCTCCAGGTCAAGGTTGAGGTGAACGGTAGGGCAATGTGGATTGGTTTGCGCTGGCTATGGCTGGATCACACCTAGCAAGCAAAGAAATCCAAGGTCTTTGCATTTCAGAGTAACCAAATGCTTATTTACTGAAAGTTTACTCATATCTGTTATAACAGCTTCAAAAACTGTGCTGTACTGTACACAGATAACTCTTCAGCAGCTGTGGACTAATTCGTTTGAAGCTCAGTGTTTCAGAATAAGAAGTGTGAGGTACGTATATTCTGCTCCTGTAGATCATTGAATAGGTAAGCTAAACAAAATTTCTCCTCTAGCATGTAGAAGACAGACTGTCAAGTATATTGCCTTGCTATGAAAAGGGCGAAATCTAGAAGCTTTATGTCTTTGACAGCTATCCTGTCTTTGGAACATCGGAAGTTTATTCCTAAGTGGCTTATGCTTTTAGGAGGAACACAATTAAGAGAGCTCGGATATGTTTCACTAGGCAAATACAAAGAAAACGGGTCCTTTTGAGCACTCCCTTGCTGTAAAAGGTATTTGATCAAAGAAGCTAAGTTACAAAATGTTTTGGGGGTTGTCTAGGTTACATAATAAAGACGTATAGATGAATTTAAATAAAAGATTGTCGTGTTTTATAGTAGTCACAAACAAAATCTGTCTTTTTAACTGGCTGGTGTTCCAGGAGTGCTATTTTACTAACACACTAATGGTACATGCCCTGAATACTTTACACAGATAAGAGTGGTAGTGGCGGTGCTGTTGGAAGGAGGGGGGAAGGAGGGAGTTCTCTTTAAATCAGCCAGGAAAAAAAAAAGTTTGAGACTAATGGAAAGAACCTCTACTCCTTTAATAGAGCCTGCAAAATATATTCTCCAGGACTGATCAGCTCTGAAGGCTCTAGAGGTTTGATGATTGGAATGGCAGGAAATCACGCTTTCAGGACATAACGAATTGACTAGGCCATCCATCATTTGTTAGCATGCGCTGAAATGCTGGGTTTGTGTGCAGAGGTCTGTGATTTAGTAAATACTTGGGAGATGAATAGAGCTTACACACAAGGGAAGATATTGCTGTCCTTCAGCAGCCTTAGACACAGATCCCTGCTGAGAAGGCCGTCTGACAGCAGCTCATCAGTAACTGGCCTGTCACAGTCAGTGATGCCCACCAGCCATCCCCAGTATATTAAATGCATTTTTAATATCTGCTTCAGTAGATTTAATGAAGAAAATTTAGTTTCCATACTCTGATCACTGCTTCCTCAAGTGTTTTAAAGCATTGAGTGAAGCACTTCCAAGAAAGGAACTGTGCTGATACCTGGAGGAGTTGATTGAAAATGACAGTGAAACAGAATGCAAACAGGAGTGTTATTATCCAAACAGTTTCCTTAAAGCAAAACAAAAATGTTTGGAAAAAGCAGTGATCTTCTTAGAAACAATTGACCCTCCTGCAGAGGAACCTTATGCAGCAGTCTGCACAGCAGCAGAGACGCAGTACTGGAAAAGGTGTATGCACAGTGGTTCTGTTTAGTGTGGCTGGGCTTGCCAAAAGGCATAATTGCATTTCCTATACTTTCACATGTCAGTACTTGAATCAGATCATCATTCTGTCCGGCTTTCAGAGTCATGAGAGGAGGGTGGTTATGAATGGAAGGAATGGAATAGATCATGTTTTTAATAACTAACAGATTTTGGGTCGGTTTTGGCATTTTTGCGAGGGATGCAGTTGGTGAAAATCATTGTAGCATTCCATGGTATTATTTAAACTGATGTAGGAAACAAATAATAAGACACAATGGAAAATAAAACTTCTGCTATTTTTATAACTTAGAAGGCTCATTGAGAGTTATTCAATACCGACATTCTGCTTGTAAGGATTGTACGGAATTATTTTTTTAACTTTGTAGCAAATGATAAGATCTTTTGCTGTCCATATATATATAGATAAACTTCACAGTTGTTTGAATTTCCTGGGAACTTTCAGGGAAAACTTCTGTTTACGTAAAGGCAAATATGTTGGTTTTCATTTTCTAACAAGAGTCAGTGCTTATGATATTTACTTCAAGACAGCAAGACAAACAACTCGATTTTGTTACAAACATCTATTTGAAACATCCACTTCTTGAGCTTTTTTTCCCTCAGGAATCCATTCTGTGTTCACAGAAGAGAAAGCAAGTGCCAAATGAGACCTATAAATTTGATTCTTGTATGTGTCAAAACAGTAATGTATTAAATGCATATTATTATAAAAATTTAAGACATGTCCTAAACACTTACATTTTTATAACACATGACAATATTAAATAATACATTTTCTTGTTAGCATCTGTTTGCTGTCATTGTTGGCAGGACCTATGATTTATTACTTAAATTAATGACTACAACCATTTTGGTCCTGATATATGCCCCTAAGCTTATCACATCACTTAATAAAATAACATATATGCTTCTATGAGAGTCATTTTTTAATTGTTTATTCCTTTAAGTTCCTGGTGAAAATACGATATATATTTGCAATGTGAAAGTGTCAGAAGCTTGTATTATACTTAAAACTGAGTGAAATAATGGTAAGGATTAATTTCTGTATGAAGATGGAATACAGTGACTGATCCTACTAAAACTGACTTTTAAGACAAGCCTGATAGAGTATTGTTACCAAAAAAGAAACAACAGCATTGGAAGAGGAGTGGAAAAAACTGCTCTGTTTACTTCAGATCGGGTGATGGTTAAAAGCCTTGTTCATTTGTTTGTTTGACTAATTGGTACCATACAAGTAGATTTCAAACTCCCATTGGCATGCTAAGATTTCACGCTCTATCATTCGTTTTCAACTTGTATTTCATGGAGTCCTTGTTGTCCATGGACTTCAAATGAAGAATTCAAAGTAGATGAACTTCTTGTCAGCAGGCTTAAATTTGCCAAACAGGAACCTGTGCCTGTTGTGGGAAAAACGTTTTGGTTTGTGAACCCCTTAGGTTGAAAACTTCTGTTTTGTCAGCAACTAAAGCATTTTTATCTATCTTATGGTTTCTTTTCATACATGTCTTTTTAAGTTCTTGCGTCCATAGCGTTTTGAATGTGGTAGTGATATGAATGGGATACACTATCCCTTCCAGTGCACGCTCCAGGATATCCAGTAGCCTGATTGATAGTGACAGTCTCATTGCTTTATGCTGGAGAATTCTTGAACTTCCGTCCCCTGCTTTATCCTTCTCATCTGAATAGGATTTTTAAGCAAGTGTTGCTGTCCATCCAAACTGGCAAAATGGCTTCAGGTCAGGATGTGGTGCTGAAGAGGACTTTATTGTTTGGGTGAATGTCCTCTATTTGCATATCTGTATCTAGGCCTGCAAGGTCTTGGAAGCATTTGATAGCATTGATTCCCAGATACCTCCAGAAGCTTCAACACTGAATAAAAATGTTCTAAGATAGCACACATTCTTCTTCCATAGAAAGCAGAATGTTGTCAAATATTTCTTTGAGTAAGACCCATGTGATAGCAAAGGTAGTCTCTTGCGTAACGCAGCCTGTCTGAAGCTGTTTCAAAGACAGCATAAAAAATATGACCAAAATAGAGGTAATACTCACTTCTGTGACTGAATTAATATAAAGGGTCTTTTGGAGTTCCTCATTGTTAATTGAGGACCCAGACAGCAATAAGGACACCGTGTATCTCTTTTTCCATTTGTGGTGGGCTACGAGATGGCAGGACTTCTTATCAGTCCACTATTGATACTGGTAACATCCAGTTCTTTATTGCACTTCTGTGGAACGCAGAGGTGTATTATGAGGCTACAACTGGTGTGAAGTATGATAACTAATAGCCAGAGAGTGAGTGTAGATTCCTACAGATGAAAAGGCTATTGAACAGTAGCCATTTCCAGCATTAATATAAAATGCATGTTGTCGGTGCAGCTGTCCTTCAGTTTTCAACACAGCTGAGCAATGTGTCTTCCTAGACAAACACATTATCTTGGATACACAAAATATAAGAAGATAAAAATAACTCATAAGCTAGATTTCTGGTTCATACAGAGCTTAAAAAGGAAGATTTGCTTTGACCAGTTGGCAGGTACTCCAATAGGCCAAGCAAGTTCTGTTCCAAATACAGTGTTTAATGACCTCATTGCAATGAGTTATCTGACACAGGAATATGTTTTCCTTTATCCTATTATTAGAAACAGGAGAATTTAATTATTGACCAAAAAGAGAAGTCGGACTACATTTTTTATCTCAATTGTATTGTGTTCCTTTGACATCAGTGGTCTGAGAGAGAAAAAGGAAAAAGGTCCTTTATGGAATAAATGCATGGTTTCAGTCTAAATATTTTTCTAGCCATATCTATCTGTTTGGTATGTCCTCTAAGTGTGGAGGGGTTTCTTCCAAACAAATCCCATTGGTTACCCAGCAGCTATTATCCACAAGCTTCCTGCTTACACTTTTTGTTTTAATTTACTGTTTAGACACAGACCTTGCCAGTGACAGGCAATCATTCTTACACATTACTATTTTTGTGGTTTTGAGATTTCCAGATAGAGAATTTTGTCCGTTTACCTGGGTGTAGATGCTTGCCATTCTAACATTTTAAATCTCAGTAATTTAAAAGTATTATTCAAATGTTTCAGCTACTGTGTAGAAATTAATATATTTCTATGTAGACGAGTTTGGGGTGGTCAACATGTATCATGTGTTAATTGTTTGCTTTAGTTTATTTTGTAATTCTTAGCTCTTTAGTTTCTTTATCAAGGAGATATATCTGTATCTCTCTCTCAATGGAACTTTGCATTAGTGGATCCGGATGTTTACTGAAATAACCGGTTAAAATTATTAAATTATGCAGTTGAAAGCAACATGCTTAGTTTAATGTGCTTCTGAATATTAAATGCAAGTAAAATGGTATATAGACATGGAGCCATTTGTTATATTTTAGTATATGAAGCAATAGCTGTGTAAACCTTAACCTCGTAATTTTGCAAGTTCCACTTTATCATGTAGCTGTAAAAGGTAATCAAAATAAATCATGGAAGATGAAGAAATATTTTCTAGGGCTTCCTGTATGCTTTCAGAAGTGGTGCTTGATCCATGAAATTTTAGTAAGCATATTAAATAACACAATATGATGTGCAACTTGTCAGGTCTGATAAATTATTTTGTATAGGACATTTATACAACATATGGTGAGCTGCTATGTGAACAGCTTAATGACTAAATTATGTTAATCTTTCTTGCCATATTTACTTTTCATTTAAAAAAACAGTGTTTTCAAATTTTTATTTTACTTTTTTGATCATGGGTAGATATAAGAAAGGTGTAGGTCATCTCCGAGAAGCTGTGACAGTGATCCAAGGTTCCTCAGCTGTGCAGTGTACATAACACAGATGTTGGGAGAGTCATCTGTCAGCTATGCCTCTCCTATGGAGTTAAAGTTCTAGGGGGAAAAGAATTCGACACAGTGCTGTCACTGTTACATTTTCACAATAGAAGAGCATGCAAATATTCAACCTCCTGCTTAGCAGTAGTGCCCTGTCTAATGTCTGTGCTGGTTAGAATAAAAAAATAGTGGGTGCATCTAGGGCTCATAGATCTGACAAAGGTCATGCTATGCTGGGCATTTGAATTGGAAATTGTCTGGACTTAGATTTTATAAAGCTCCCACTGTTGTCGGGGAAAATTTCAGCAGGGTTTTGTCCCTAGAGAGGCCTCTTAGGCCCTTTTCTGTCCTATGAATGAATTTAGATGTGAGGGTTTCTCCTGCCTTAAAACTGTTAAGTTCATTTTGCATACATCCCCAGAGAGAAAAACTGGCAGATGCTTTTGTCTTGGAAGTGTTTAAAAGAAAACTGCAGAACAGGAACAAGGGAGAGAAGGGGCCCTGTGTGGAGTCCCAGAACATTTTGGAAATGGCCAATATGCAGTTTTCATCAGTACTAAGGCGGGGCGCAATATGGTGCCTGTAGCTCACTAGGGAATATGAATGTTGATTAAGCATACTCCCAGGCTTTGAAATCCTGAAAGCAGTGTCAGAATAATGGATGTTGAGCAAATGTCAAGCATTTGTTAATTTCTCTGTTATTTGGAGTTTATCTACCATGATCAATCAAATAAACTAGTGCTTCTCTGTTGTGGCATGTGTCATTGATATGGTGATTAGGTGGCTAGAGAGGCCTTCTGCCTTTTTTTTTTTTAATCCAGGTAACAGATTACATATGAACAGCCATAACTTTAAGTTAAAGATTTGTTTGCGGTTGGTTTAGTGGGAAGTGGTGCATTAACAAAATACTTTGGGATACTGAGGGAAAAAAGTATTTGCATATCTGCTGTGCTAAAAATTGCGTTCGTGCCATTTTTTCCATTTTTGGCCTTAAAGCTTTACTGTTGTGGGGAAGGAGAAATAACTTCTACATGAAAGTTGATAGAAGAAACTTTTACTTGTTCTTAAAAGGAGAAGTTTGAAAACAAAGGACATCTACCCCAAATCAGTATTAATTTATGGCTTACCCCTTCTTCCCTCTAAATCTTTTGGTTTCTATAAACTAGGTCTCAACATACCTGGTTTTGGTTGGGAAACATGTTCAGATGCCCTTTAGTTAAAAGTGAAGGGGGTGACTTTGACTTTTATAAGAATACACACTCTTTTATAAGAATATGTCAGAGAAGTTGTTAGTTACTGACTAACATGCAGAAATGTAAACAGTCTAGTTCAGAATATTTTTTCTCCTTCTCAATTTCCACTGTTTTCTGATGTCCTAGTTCTGCTAATTTGCCCCTCTTAGAAGTTAGATAACATACAAAGACCTGATATTTAAATGTGAAGAACAAATTAAAAATAATCTGAAGGAAAAAAAGGCTCTGTGGCCTTTGCTGCTTTACTATAACCTATAAAGACTTCATGTGGATGATAGGGTTGGGATGCTTTGTGTGAGGCCTTTTTGAAAGCTGCCTGAAGGATGTTAACAGTCAAATTTCACTGAAGTCCAGTGAAGTTTAGTTACCCCCTTCGCATGGAATTTTTTTTGTTTGTTTGTTTGGCAAAGTCTAGTCCTTATGTGCTTAATGTAAAGACAGCAATGTATATTTTTATTATGTTTTTGACAACTCCCAGAAATTTAAGAAGTGTCAGTGAGTCATGCCATATGACTTGATGCATGTTGAGGTCATCTTCAGTTTATTTTAACATAGAACAAATGTTTGATATTGAACTATTTTTCCTTCTTCCTCGGCTTCCACATTTATTTACCAAGGCCTCCGGGCCCATTCTACCAAGACTGGTCAAATTTTGGTGCTTAATGAAGGTGATGCTACATGGTGAACCTATTGGCTGTTTACATTGGAGATGATTCTGTTCAGTTAGTGCACGGAATAAGAGTTCTCCTGGAAACCCAACCTTTTCTGTGGCACTGCAGGAAGCAAAGCATATAGTCATTGTACAGAATTTCAGAGCAGTGCAAAAAACACCAAAAAATAAATCCTCTGGGAAGAGGAGGAAGGGAAAGGAAAATCCTGTTGGTAGGAGTGGAAAAGAAGGTTAGAGAAGTTTTAGGATAGAATAATGTAATACTGTGATCACCTCTTGTCAGGTGTTCCCTTCATATTGCCTGCCAGTTGCAGGTAGACAGCTTTTTAAAAAAGAATGCCGGAAGACCACTAGTAAAAAGGAACAGCTGGGTTTCCTTCTTAGTGCGTTTCTGCCATCTTTCCAATGGGAACTAAGTAGTGGAATTAAAGTAGTTTATTCCCTCTGTGGCACAGTAAGCTATACCCCCGGGGCTGAAAGTAGACTTTGTAAATATCTACGTGTATGGTACAACAACTTAGAAATACAAGGCAAAGTACTGTACTGTTGGCTAGGTAGATAGACAACAATTATTCTCTTTTTTTCTTTTGTTTTCTAATGACGAGTAGCTTTAAAATTATAAACTTTTAAATGATGAACACTGTTTAGGGCTTAAGACTAAAAATCTCAAGGGGACTAGCTATAAATGGATTCATTTCTTGCCTAAAATCTGTATCGTTCCCAAAATTGGAATTTACTTAAAACTACTTTTCTGTATCATTCATGTTTGATAGAGCTAAAATTCTTTAAATTATATCCTGTATAGGAAACATTAATAAGATCCTGACTTGTTTAAGGAGTTAACAGTTTTGATTGGATTACTGGAAGGTTTTTTGACTTAAGGTGTTCACTTTTTACCCTGGAGATAGCTATGCAACAGTGTGTGTGCTTGACATGTGATGCATGCAAATGCTAAATACAGTAGCAGCATGAGGCAAGTGTCATTAACAGTAATTTCTGTAATGAAAGCCACCTGGCTGTCTTCGTAATTAATTGCTTGTAAATAATAAATTTAAATATAATTTATAGTTTTCTAAATTTGATTATATATTTTTAGGAGCAAATTGTTTAAGGGTGTTTGGGGATTTATTTAATTTCAAATTGGCACAGATATGCTTTTTACATTCAGGCTAATTTTTTAATGTAAAATGAACAGTCTAATTAGCTTCAAATTGTCATTCACTCATAAAAGTAGTTTTCTAAAATTAAATGTAAACATCTAGTTTATATAGGTTTGAAGAAAAAAAGTATAAAGTAGAATGATTTTCCCCTTTCTCCACAATTAGGAAATTTAAGATTGGAGTCTGAAAAACTTCTCTTGACAAGGTATTCTACAATCCAATTCTTTTCCTGGGGGGAAGGGGAAGTAGCACAATAGCGTTATCCAAACAAAATGAGGAAGATGAACACAAAATGAAGATATCGAGTATTTCTTTCCAGTAATAGCCTACTAAGTGAATGTTTTTTCAATGTATGGACCGTGGCCCTATCAAGAGGGTAGATAGGAAAGTTGAGGGATAAATCCCTGGTTTAAATTGTAGCTTCTTTGCTTTAACTGCTTGTTGAGGTCCATTGCTATTGCAGCCTAGGATCATCTTTCTTTGCACAACTGTCATCAAATAACTACAACTTTTGTGTATTTTTGTCTAATGGTTCAACATTTAGATTGTGGTACTAAGAGTTCAAACTTGCAAACACTTTTTCTGTATAATCTTAACTGAAGTAAATTGAAATAAAGTGTGGATGATGTACAGTTAAGTGCAAACAAGGAATTTGCAGAGGTTTTGCTTTTTTCTCTCAGTCTCTGGTATGCTGCTTTATGCCTCTGCTTTGGGATGTGTTCTCTGATTTTTTCCTGGATATTAAGATTTTCCTGGATATTAAGAAACTTTTCTTCTTGCTAAGTAAGTTGGAATAGTTGAGGACAAGGACATAGCAAATCATCTGCTTATGTTAGTCTCAAGCTTTGCTTTTTTATTTAATTTTCTGAGAAATTTTATTGGTAGAGTTAAAAGGAGAATTTTAGAGAATACCAGGAGATGGAGATGTGGAGGGCAAGTACTATGATTATCAAGGTGTATGTGGGAGGCAAACCCTATTTGACTCCTATCAGTTTCTTTTATCAATGGACTCCCTGACTAGATGATCAGAGGGTACCAGAGAAGTTCTGGTATGTGTAAGGTGAAAAGATTCGGTAGTCATTGAAGCCTGATGTCAGAATATTTGAGAGTTTTAATGTCATGTTTTAGCACTGACATATTTTTTAAACCTGCGTTGTGAAAATATTTTGGTTCTGTATTGCATCTGAAAATATTTTTCAGCTTGAAAATTGAACCTTACAAAATAGTTTGGTGTTTTATGGAAGAGACTTTACTTGAAACATTAGTGAAAGAGTATTTACTTACAAAGGTCTCTGTGTGGGTTTGGCATTTAAGTAGGTTTCAAACATTGATGCAACAAGCACTGTGCTGTTTAACTCTGGAAAGAAAAAATATCAGAACAATATCTTGGGCAAATTACTATCTATTTTCTGTACTTGCTTACTAAGATAATAAGACCAAAAAGTAGTTTCTTTTCATTTGGAAATACCACTCTTCTGTTCCTGTGTTTTCAGAGTTCCATTTTTAGCCATAATATCTGCCAATGTTTATCCACTGTTAAAGCACAATGTTGCTGTTCTCATCATAAGCATATATATGTGAATGGAAAAACTGCATCTTTATTCTGAATTCTCTTTTCATTTTGGGGTTTGATCAGAAATACTTTGTAATCATTTGAATATGGCATACTTTGAGTTATACTTGTATTACTGCTGTTGATAGTTAGATTTTTGTGGTGTGGGTGAAAGAAGGTGGAATTTACCTCTGTGAAGAGCTAGCATTATTTTTTGATCATTGCCTGTATTGATAATTTGTATTGATAATTTGTATTTACCTCTGCATTTTATTTTTTTCATGTCTGATACAGATTGTTCATAGTCTGCAGTTGTTTTAAAATATATTGGCCGTTAACAACAGACACCAAAAAATGAGGTGTCTACAGGAAGAATTGGTGCCCTGTTCTTAAAGGAACTTCTAAGTCTTTCTAAATGAAAAATCATTCAAACAGTATCTAATACTGGCAATTTTCCTCTGTCTGCTGCTAGAACTTATTGGCCAACTAGGTCAGACATTATTAAAGTTCAAGTGGCCCAGTGGGAAAAGTAATGGCCTTATGCTACTATGAATTTTAAATGCTGCCATTTCTATATATTGCACCATCATCTGTTCTCGCACATCACTAAATTGTATAGAAGTTGTGGGACCAACCAGTGTCAAGGTCATAGAAGTGATGACTCTTCTCAAGTAGCCTTCTCGGAGCTTTGTCATACAGTTATTCTCATAAACCTGGCTATAGGCAGGAAAGTTGTATGCACATGCCTGTGTTTAACCTTTTTATGATCATGGATAGTGTAAGCCTGCAATGCAGGATGTCTTTTTCCTTGGACTCTTTACTTTTGGTTTTTACTTTTGATCCTACCAAAGGTATGAAATCGACTTTGATGCAAAGACAATTTTTAGTAAGTGATTCTTTTTAGTAAGTAAACCTTTTGAGTTGAGCTGTTGTACAGTTTATTGAACTGGATATCGGAGAATTTCAAAATTGATTAGTGCTATAGATCTCCAGATGAGCTTGAATTTTATCTTGATTTTAAATGTGATGGTACTAAGTCTGAAATGAGCATATCAGCGGGTACTTCTTGTCATAGATATATATTTATTGAATTTTTATAGTATTAATATATTTGTAATGGGAGTATTTCCCCAACAGCACTGTATTGGCTTTGTTGTTCCCAAAGTAGTAGCTACTGATAATGTTTCATTGTATGGAAGGCTTCTTATGCAGAGATAATAAAACTGGTTTTGTGTCCCAGACTTGAACTGGTGTAGCTGGAAAGCTGTAACATTGGAAGATAGCCACTTTACAGAAGTTACCATGTTGTAACTGAAGACTTAAGTACTTTGATGTCACTTAGTTACTCCAATTCAAACTCATATATTGATTTAAACACATACATTGACACGCGCGCGCACACACACGCTTATATATATAGACACGTATATTGATTTAGCTTAAATTGGTAATTCACTGACTTCCGATAAATCAATGTTAGATTTGTGAATGATAAAGTACAAATGTGTACAGAGACAATAATCTGCTTTTTGAGAATGTTCATTCAGAGAAGTGGCTGCAAGTATATTAAAACTTTAGGAAAGAATTTAATATTAAAAGCTGCAGTGAAGAGAGGTTAAAGCCATAACTATTCTAGAGGTCAGTGAGTGTCCCTCCCTCATTCCATATTCTTCAGTGCTTGGATGCATATAAGCCTAGCGGTTCTCGAGCTTTGGTAGGCCTTTGTTATTTCTGAGCCTTCCTGGATCCTCATGTGGAACCATTCAGACTGCAAAGAAGCCTTTTTCCTGCCCTGACAATCCTGACAAGTAGAAGAAATTCTGAGAATCCACTAGTTGTCACCTCCTCTCAGGTGGGAAGTTCACTATCAGACTGGCTTTAGTTGATTTACAGGTATAACCATGGTGCTTGTTAGCCTACATCCTGCAGTTCTGGGAAGCCATGGAGGCTTCATGCATCTGTGCATGTACACATTTGAACCGATGCTGCTAGATCTATGTGAAATCCATTATTGACAGAGGTTTTAGAAATAAGAGCAGACTGGTTAGCATGTGATAAGCAGTATAGAAACATTGCTTTCTTTAGGAGTCCCTGTTCCAAAGCGTTTGCAGTACAGAAGATGAGAATTGAAAGGCTGTTTGGGTTTCTTTCATGTCTTTGATAATGTAACAGGAAAAATGTATTTTAGGCACACATTCTGGAATTTCAGGATAGCTGTGAGGAGGATTCCCCTTTCACCCCCAGTCATTCAAATTCGTTAAATATATATATTTCTTTCCTCACATAGATCCTTAATCCAGCATGGCAGCACCACGCAATTCTAGCCCTAAGTTGTATGTTTTAAACCTCAATATTGCATTAGTAAAAATATTTAAAAACTTATGATACATGGAAAGGGAAAGTTCTTTTCCAGTTACTAGAAATGAGAGACTCTTGCTGTCTGCTTCAGAACATTTCATGAAGGGATATGACTAGCACTACATACTCATGCTGGAGACCATGGAAGGAAAGAAACAATTTCTCTCCTTACCTGAATTCCTACAATAGCTAAGTGCAGTGTTGTATGCACTTCCAAGAGAAGGTTTGACACTGCTGCTTTGGGATTTCACACATAACAGCTTCTGAATTTTGGAAACACAGCTCCTGCCCCCACACTCAGTTTTTTAACCAATATATTTATTGTGTTAACAAGGTGGAATGTTCCATTTTGTGAAAGGGAAGCAATGAAGCAATGTTCTTTGTAGATTTCATTTGTTTAAAAAAAAATCAAGGCTGTTCTATATGTATATAAAATATATATTTGTCTCATGATGGACTTTGCTTTCCCCCTGCTTGCCTCCACTTGTGTGAATAGTTACTGGATTAAATACTGCAGTTCGTATTTACTCTTGTTTTTTGGGGTTTTTTTTGTACAGATCTCTCTAGATGCTCTTCCTTTGTTCCATGGTAAAATACCTGAAATAGACTAAAAATTCAGCTTTACATTTTAGGCAAAAAGTGTGGAGTTAAAGATGAGGGAAAGGAAACTCATTTTAAAAGGAATAGATGAAGCGAGTGGAACTTGGTTTTGTATCTAAAATTTAATGTTTTCAGTAATCTTGGAAAATAAAGTAGAAAAGTGTAACTTTTATCTTATCCCTAAAAAATTAATTATTTGCAAGGGCTGATAATATAATATTTGCAGAAGTTGTCATGTTTGGATTTTCTCCTGGTGAGGCTGTAGTAAATAGCAAATATTAAGTTGGACAGCACCCCAAATCTTGGGTAGATCTGCAAGCCTGCTTTGTTGAGAAGATGATCTGATCCAATTAAATTCTTTTTGTCCTTACTAGCTGCTTCCTGGCCAGAGTTTTATATCAACTCTAGTTACAAAGCACTGATCCACATCAGCATATTATCTGTTACTAGTTTGTATATGAATACTCAGTGCAAAACAAAACATTTCTGAAATACTCTCCAGGGATGATAGCATTCCTCCTCTACCAAATTCTGGGATTCATTAGAAGAGAATGGTCTAAATTTTACCCTTACATATTAAATGACCGAAAGGCATAGTCTTTTTCGAGCACCACACTTGCAGTTGTCTTTTTAGCTTGTCCGATCTCTAAGTTCTTAGAATTAATTTCTCTTATCTCTTGTTCTGGTCTGACTTGGGCATCCCATTCTAAATGTGGATGGACTTTGATATCTGTAATACTTTTTTTTTTATGATACGAAAATTTTTGTATCTCTATGTCATTTGGAACCTAGAAATGACATTTCATTTTAAAAAAAATAAAAGTTTTTTTCTTTAAAAAAAGTGGGCATTTTGTAGCAGATTTTAGATTTCATGGTTTTCTGCCTAAATCTGGTTATATATTGACGAGCACAAAGTGCATTAGGCATTCAGATGGAAGTATGCCACCGACATCAACACAGAGTAACAAAAGGTAAATTGGTTCATTATGGATGCTGATGTACAAGAAAAAGAGGATATTTGAAGAGCGAGGCTGGTTGCTTTGAACAGAGCTCTGGGAGTTAGATCCATTACCATCTGGAATTGCAGAAGAAAATGTTTCCATGGAAGTGGCTGCTACAGAACTTAAGAGGAAAGTTTGCTTGTTTTCCTGGGAAAAAAATTTAGTTCTACAAGATGGATAACAAGTTAATTTATTAATTATTTAAACTAGGTAGTACTCGGAATTATGAGTTTGGGGGTTTTCATTTGTTTTTTTCAGAAAATCAGCAGATCTACTTTGGCTCTACAGTTGATTCTCGACAAAAGAGCTTGCTCAACACGAACATGTCTATATCCGTAGCCTTCCAGTAAGCCATGAGGCTTACTAGAAAGCTTATTCCGTAAGAGGCAATATTGCAGCACAGAAATGTTATTTTGAATAAAAGATATTTTTGGTGTTATGTTTGTTTTCCAGGATATCTCAGCTATATTAATTTGTCTGCTCGTTTGCTGCTTTGAAATCCTGTATAGGAGCATCAGAGGACGGATGGAGCCCTAGGAATTTGGCTGCTCCTGTAGAAGTAATGATAACTTACATGGCAGTATCCCTGCTGTCAGTATCAGCAGTTGTGATTGTGCTGTCTGGCAATGCAAATGCATGTTCATGACTTCTGTCCCCTCTCCAAATACACAGTACTGTCTTTTTCAGCACTTTCCGAAACCATGATGTCTCAGTTTTCTGTCAATGGCATCTTGCAATAGATGCTCCAGCCGTGTTTTGAGGAGCTATTTCATTTTGCCAGGAAGTTGTGGCAATGGAATTGTGGCAAGGAAACACTGAGTGGCAGATAAGTGCTTTCAGTGTTTAAGAGGAGAACTGCGTTAACCAGAAGAAACACAGAAGCAGCCATGTGAAGATATAAATCCACTTCTCCTGGGGAAGGGGAAAGATCTTCTAGTAGTAAGGCTTGACATTCTTTGAATGGTATTATTGAAATAATTCTCTTTGTCACAGTCATAATGTTTTTGTACTGCAGTCCAGTATATATCCAACTTGTTCAGTTATTGGACCGAATTTTTTAGTGTTCGTGGTAAGTCCTAAATGATCTGAACAGTTGGAAGCACAGGAGAGGAGTGTCGGACTAAACTGAAGTAGAAGGGCAAAATCCAAGGACTCCAAGGGAACAAATAAAATGGACACAAGTCAGGAGTGTGAAAAAAGGGATATGGTCTTAATTCTTTTTGATATGTCGGTGGGTATAATAGGATAATGGTACAATAAGTACAGTAATCATACTGGGAATAGCCTAAAAATACAAAAATTGGTATGTCAGTGGGAGAGAAGTCAAACCAGAAATCCAGTTAAATGCTGTCCTGTTTTGGTTTGGTTTTTTACATATCTTTTCTCTAAATTCAGTTTTACCATTATGACCGTGTAAATCTCCCAGATAATAATAGTTACGTGGAGAGCCATTAGGGGGCCATATGTATCCAACTTATTTATATCCTGCAGGTTTTTTTTTTAAATAAATCAACTTGAAATACCTTAACTTTGCATATGTACATAGCCTGTGTAAGTGTATAATCTTAATTTCTTTCCTTTGTTCACCTTCTAATGATTACATGTGCATGTTGAAGGTTGCCATAATTAGATGGTGCACATTTTGGGGAGGCATTGTGGTACATATCTCCTGGTCTCTGTGTCAATTGATATATATTTAAGAATATTTAAATTCTTGACTATATTGTAATTTATTTTTCTGTAATCCATTCATTTCATAAATCTGTATATTAGTCGGTTTATGTTGCTATCATTTTTCTACAGTTTTAACATTCAGTCAGTGAGTACTCAGGGTAAACATTCTCATGTGTAAAATACCGGAGATCAAGGCTCAGCTTACTGCTGTCACACAGATGTTGCGCTGGGCAGACAAGCCCAAAATACCGTGTTATGGCAAAGATGCTGGAAGCACAGGTATGGATAAAACAAACCAGTAAGCTCTTTATATAGCACTGTGTCAATCTACTTGCTTTGTTGCTAATGCTTCGACTGGTTGGTTTAGAGGTAACATTTTATATTGTGCTGTGTAGACATACTGTCTGTTTAAACCCGAACAAGCTATTTAGTCATTCTGTGCCTCAGTTTTCCCTTTTGAAAATGGGAGTAAGACTTCCTTATCTTAAATTAGTATTTCTGAGGTGTGGAAATTGCAAGGAGAAGGGCCATTTTATGTATGGAGAGAACATTTACATTTAATGTACATATGATGTGATACAGGTGTTAAATTCACATACAAGAAATCTGGCAGAAGAGCAAGACTTTAGACATTGCTGAATCTTTGAACTACCTATGCTATGCCTTAGTAGGTAAGTTCACAAAAGGAAAAATATTAATTATTCATAATGCTTTGCTGTACCATAAAACTCGATTTATTGAGACAATAATTTGTGCAAGTTGCATGTAGTAGGAAAATATATCAGGAGTAATTAATTGTATTCAGGATGTGATGAGGTAGATATATCCACAGAGGACAATTGAAAACAGTAGCGGTGTGGTATTGATTGCCTTTCAGAGGGCAAAAAAATCCTGTCCCATTTCTAAATGTTAACAATTCAGAGAGAAAAATTCCCACTTGGGAAGAATGCTTTCCAGGTTGCTTCATTGCCAGGTGTTTGACATTGAGTGGAGCCTTAGATGAATGAAGCTTATGGCAGCTTTTGGAAATGACCGACTCCAGGGAATCTCGGCTTCCTGCTGTGAAAGTTTCTATTTTCAAAGCACATCAGTTTCAGTGGGAATGTTCCAGTGGTCCCATATGCTACTTCTGACAGAGGGGGAAGTTTTTAACCTGAATATGAGACAGCTACTGAAGAGGTTCCCTTGCTGCTAACAAAATGAATTTCAATATGTTGCCAGTGAACAAGCAGCATGTTCCCAACTGCTGATGGAATTTAACTCCATCAATTATTAATGGAAATTTTGCTTTGTTTTCCTTTTTGCTTGTTCCCTTTTAACTCAGCTACCTGCTCCTGATAGGACTTTGTAGGTTCTGAAGCTGAAAAAGGAATCACCCAAACAATACGCTCGTTTGCTTTGAAACTCTTGCTATATTTTCCTCCCCTCCCTCGTACGCTCTCTCCTTGACCTAGCAGCAGGAAGCCTTTGTCTGAGGTGTTCATCTGGAACAACTTTTCCACACTTGTTTTCATGTTCTGTTAGATTACAGGGCAGCAGGCCTACCTTTGAAGCTCCCTTCTCTTTTGTTTCTTTGCGGTGCACTCCAGTAATTAACTTTGTCCTTCTTTTATTTGTTCCAGTCAATCGCAGTCCACTCTGCTGAGCATCTTCTCCCAGGAGTACCAGGTTAGAAGTTTTCTCCTTTGTGAGGGTTGACAGGTGCCTAATTGAATGATGAATGTCCCTTTATTTCTTTGTAATTGAACTGCCAGCTTTCTGATTGGTTTGGAGGATGTTCCCTTTTCCACATCAAGCACCGCCTGAGTCTCAGTGGATGGCTGCCAAGCCTACCCATCCATCTGTCTAATAACATCTAGCCTTTGCTTATTTGGTGGACCTGTAATAAATTATGCTAAACCATTATTATTCTGACAATAATAATTTCCCTGTGTTGCGTGGTTCCATGTGCTAAATGTTTGCTGACTTGCACTGTCAGTGCTGCTTTCCATTGCTGACAGAGATGATGATAAATGACCATTGCCGGAGTGGCAGAAGGCAAGAGAGGCAGAAAATGGAGTCATTTATCATGAGATGACAGGTGTCAGTCAAGTGGCAAGTCTCTATGGAATTACTTTTTGTAGTTTTTCAAATAAGTTGTTTTTAAGCAATGTTCTTCCTGGTTAAAAATGCCAATTGAATTGTAAAACTAGAGTGCACCAGACTTAGATGGAATTGAATTGAGGGAAAATTAATACAAAGGTTGAAAGAGAGAACAAGTTTTTCTTTGCCCTCTGCAGCCTTCAGTAAACTTATTTAGATTCAATTATTGTGACCTTATTGGCTTTTACATATATGGTACATTGCAGTACAGTCTGAAGACGTTCAATTCAATAGGTAGATTGAATGTCATTTCTGTACAGAATCTAAAAACATAGTTCAGTTTATATATCAAAGTGTAGCCAAGGAACCTGTGTTTGGGCAGTCGTGATTTCTGTGTTTTGATCTATGACACATTTGTAAGACTCTTTGTTTGTTTTTTCATTTTCTAGAAACAAATCAAAAGAACACACGCCAAGCATCACACTGCTGAAGCTATTGAAACTTACTACCAAAGGTATGACCTCCCCATCCCGGTTAAGAGTATCATCATAACTATTAATTGTTAAGGCAATAATAAGTAAATTAGCTTATTAGCTTATGAAGCTAATTTGCTTAAAAATAAATTAAAAATTTGGGATGAGTACAGAACGGTTCACCTAAAAATGTTTTTCAGTGAAAATGCAGAAATTTTTCAGCTTTTGATCAGTCTAATTAAGAAAGGGTTTACTTCCTTGGCTCTAAGTCAGGATAAGCAAATATTTTTTACAGTATATGTGATAGCATTTTATATATTGCCTATAGTTTGTAATGACAGGATTTCTGTGTCGAGACTAATATTGATGATAACTTCCTTACAGCAAGTGAGCTTGTTCTTTTACAGTTGCTTGTACTTTTAAAACAACATTTGTGTTACGTTACAAAAAGTTACATATTAAATTCATGTATTGGCAGTTAAAGCACTAATTTTTAGATCACTCCTGTTTTATCAACAGAAGTGTCAGAAATAGCTGTTAAGGGAGGCTAAAAACCTTTATGTCATTTTACAGTATTTCACAATTGTTTGCATCTTAAGCTAATAAATTGTATTTGCTACGCCTTATAGTTTGTCTGTTACTTCTATAGGCTTTACTAAAAATACTGCGATGACATAATTGGGGCATACTGGTAACTGGTAAAGATACCCGATTAAAATATTACTTTGTAGACTGACATATCTGAGGAGCTTGCATGGCAAGTGATATTTATGCTTAATATTAATCTGTATGAATCAGGAAAATAAACAAAAAGCCTTTATTTGTAAACAATTAACTGTACTTCCACAGAGTCATATATTAAAAACCTAAGCACAGCCTGATTATATCAGACGCTGGTTTAGAACGTCTAGTGTGAATTGTGCTGTTTTGGGGGTTTGATTTTCTTTTCTTAGTAGTTGTATTGTTCTGTAAAAAATTGTACTGGATCACATTGCACTTTTCCTAGTGTTGATTCTTGTTTAGGAAGAATATTGGCTTAAAATTTTGTTGTGTTAATAACCATGTATATACAATACTATTTTTAATTACTTTTCACTAGCACAGTTTCAGTGAAGTACCCTATGCTAATTGTAACTGCTGTGTAAATAACCCTTTTCTTAGAACACATGTAAATAATTTCAATCATTTTTATGATGATTGTGTTACTAGTTCCAACAACTTAAACCTGAAACATGGGACCAAATTCTGCTGTATGCAAAGCAGCAGTTGTATTGGTGTCAGTAAGGTTGTAGGTATGATTAAGTTTGGCTCACATTAGGTAGGTGGATTTGGTCTCCTGTCCCCTTCTGTACTGTCTGAAGTATGATAGCAGTACATAACTTCATGCATAATGCATTAGTTATATGGTGGTGGTAGGGAAAATCATTCTTCATGCTGTTTCTGGGTATTTCATATTGCAAATGTATTAACATGGACGAATAAAATGCACGTGTTTTAAAATCAGAGATGTTCTGGTTAATAGTTAGAAAACTCATCTCAATCCTGTTTTAGTAGATTTACTGTGTAGTATGTTTCGTAAGCTACAGGGGCAGACTACTTGAGTCAGAAGCCAGTTTGAAATGCTTCAAGCGTAAACATGACAAACACGTCTTCTCCTCTACTCTTTTGTAGCATCCATCTTACACTGTAAGCCCCAGTCTGTGTGGTATGCTCCTTCCTATTCCCACCCACATACAAGCAAATAATTGTCTCCTATTGCTTTCCTAGGTCAGAAACTACCAGTGTTTGAAGGTAGTCATTTCCAGTGGTCCCTGTTGCGAGCAAGTAGAAGTACAGTTGAGTGGAGTAGTTTCTGCTGCTCTGCTGAGACTTACTAGTCTTAAATTTAGGCAAACACAAAGACAAATTATGAGAAGGATCAGCAAGCTTTTCAGAACAGTATTGCCATCAACATGTGAGACCTGTTAGTCCATAATGGAATTGCCAGTAGCATTAGAAATACCCAACAGAAAATTACTCCATTGTCAGCTGTAGCTTTGCTGTTCTGTTCGATCAACTAGATGCACGTTTTAGAACAGTAATCTCAAGTAAATCTTCCTGGTTAGGTATTTTGTTTATGATCTCTCCTTTTTTCCTTCTGTTACAAATTTTCAATGTTTAACTATAAACAAGGCATCTTGTTTTGTGGTTTTTTTATGTGGAATTGAAATAGGTTACAGCAAAAAGCTTTTATCATTTCCTTTATTCATTAAGCCTCAGAATAACTTGCAAACAAAAAGCCCTCTAATCATCTGTGAAGAGGTTTATGTAAAGGTGTTACACCCATTCCACAGAAAGGTAAAATGATAAAGAATTTTAATGTCTGTAACTAATGAGCAGAAGAGTGGCTTCTGATGGATAGATAATGATAGAGCTGGAAATGCTGTGGCCTTCTAATGATGTCAGTAATGATGTGCTATACGAATACAGATAGGATAAATGAGCAGGTTCAAATGTTGGTAACTATTGTTCTTTTCCACATGACTGCAAAGCACATAGTATCTTCCAATAATACAGTTTCTTCCCATCAACTCCTGAGAACAGGTTTTAGGCATTATTGAAATGTAAACATCAAACAGTGAAAGTAACAGAGGTGAGGAAGGCGATATTGTGGGATGCGGTGATCAGAAACATCACTTGTGTATCCATATTGGTCTAATGCTCTTAACCAGAAATGTTAAGCCTTTGCCATTGACAGGACAAGGACTTTCTATTGCCCTTTATTGGATCCTAAATATTTCTTCTTTTATTTTCTCTTTAGGATATTAATTTGATTGTTAGAATCTGATTTCACTAAAGTAAGTTTAGTGTTTAAACTACTGCCCAGTTGATAAAATCTGGACTAAATTTAAGAATTTATGGTTTTATGCATAGTAGTGAATTGAGTAAGATATACAGTGCGCCATCATAGTTGAAGGTCATGTGGAACCCAAAATCTTTGCTGTGAATAATAGAGGTTTATTTGTCTGTGATGCATCTTTAAGTAGTACAGGTATAATTTATTTGTATGTCATTAAGCCAAAATTTTTTTTAATTTCTTGATTTATTGTGTTTTTTACCAGTGACTTAATTGAGATTGATCTATCTTGCAGATGAATAGGAAACAACCCTGGAGAGTTAGTGATTCTTTAAAATACTTATTTCTTAAAAGATATCCCATTAAATACTCTGTACTGAGGTATTTTCCCCCAAATGAAAGAGATTCACAAGGGATACTGACATGTATAAACTGGCCTTTTCTTGCCACTGCAGAATTACCTGGCTTTGTCTTGTCTAGGTACCTAAACGGGGTGATGAAAAATGCAGCTGCCCCTGTATTACTGGAGCTGGCCAATGAGGTAATCATCTTTACTTTTTTCTTTAATCTTCCAGTGTAAAACCTGAGGGGCATATCTGTAGTGACTTTAGTGAGAAATGTAATTAACCTAAAAAAAATGGTTTCAAGGCACATTAGACATTTAAAATGGTTCCCCAGTCTGTTAGTACTTACAATAATTAGACAAAAAGCCCCATTTATTAATAAATCAGTTAATGTAATTAGTCTCTTAACTTCAAGGCGAATGTGTAAGAAACTCCAAATTTGTATTTTGCAGGAAATTTCAGGCAGACCATAGGTCTCTAACGCACAAACTTACTAAAAATTCCCACATTGATTAAATGGAGTTGCATAATTTTTACTTATGTTTGATTCCTTGTTTTTAATAACAAAACCCATCTAAGATTTTTTTTTTAATAATAGGAAGGGTGAAAACAGTTCATTTTCCTGACTCCGTTTATTTCTGCTCATATGGATTAGAGGATGGCTAATGAGAACTGCTTAATATAAAGCAATTAAGCAGAATAAATTCCTCAGTATAGCCATTTCCTAGAAAAGCTGGTATATGAAAAGTTCAGTGCGGTTGCCATTAAAGTCTTGACAAAATTATTGGTGCCGTTTATTAACTAGAATATGAATCTGCCTTAGGATGCAAGGTGTTATTTGCATTAAAAACTGCTATCTAAAGCACTACCTTAAAGGAGATGTAAAAAGTTTGAAAGAGTGGCAGTGAGCCTCCTAGAAAAAAAATTGATGAAATATCTACCCCTTAAACTCTAAAATATTTATTTACAATAATAATAACAATACAATAGCTGATACTCCTTGGAACTGCTTATGCAGCGCTCAAAGGGATAGAATGAAATGTATGCTGGTTTTTGTTGCATTTTAATACAAAATGTAAGAAGGAGGCAGAAAATGAGTGTTTGCATTAAAAATTATATGGCACTACAAACATTAGCAGCAAGTTCTACATGTTACATTAGTAAGAAAGGATGGTTTCTCTCTCATGTACATTGCTGCAGCCAGCAAATGAGCGATTACCTATCAATTACTAGAAGGTTTTAATGGTCTGTGAAGTGTCCACATATCCTGATCATACAGTTAGCATAGAATAAAGGACTTATTTCATATTAGTGGTAATGTGTAGCTTCTTACCGTTTCTGGAAAAGACAAGTCTTAAAGTACTGAGAATAGAATGTACTTTACATAAATAAGTACAATCCTGTTAAGAATTTAGGAAAACAACCCGATTCGTGATATATCACACCCATATTATATGGGAACTGTCATAAAAATATTTCAAGCACGAAGTAATATATCTGTTACTGGTTCTTTGTATATTTTTTCCCATTGATTTAGAGATGATGCATATAATTTCTGACTCTAGTGAGCATATCTTTGCTTATATTATACTAATGCATTTTTGCAATTCAGATCAAAGATATCTGCAGTTCAGAAATAAATAAAAATTAAATCTAAGGAAAGGGAAGATACACAAAGAACTTATTTGCTTCTGATTTTGTAGTAGCAGGTATATAAGAAAGGCAATGCATTTTGTGACTGCTGCCTAATGCATTAGGGAAATATGGCAATAACCAGCACCAGATTACTGCTTCCAAACAATCAAGCTGCCATTTTTATATGATAGTTAATATTTAAATGACATACTCTTGCATCTGCTGACAATTGATGTAATGGTAATACTTTATGAGTCAATATATATTTAATCAGTGGAAACTGTAAAAATTGATGAGAAATATATAACATAGGTGCATTATAGTGTGTAGCAGCTCTGTTAAATAGGAAAAGCTCCATATTATTATCTTTTGGGTTTGTTTTTTTGAGGGTTTGGGAAACTACTTTTTTTTTTTTTAATTTTATTTGCCAGCTTCTTCGTATTGTATATGTAGTGCAAAAGGACTAAAATATATCTCATTTTTGTTAGATAGGAATAATAAAATAAGTCACTGTTCTCTTCATACAAATATTTTCAAGTGAGATTTGAAGCACTATGAATTTTACTTACATGCTAAATTCTGACATGAAACATGATGGCCCTATTTCAAAGAAAGATGGACACATGATTAATATGAAAATTAGGGAGATGCAAGTACCTGAACTAATAAGGTAGTCCTTATTCAGGCTGGACTACCTTCAGTAATTTCACCATTTTTCATGTGTCAGCTCTGATGTGGGTTACTGGAAATAAGCAGCTCCGTGGAAAGCATTTCTCTCTACTTGGGGAATTTAAGGGCATCCAAGTACATACATATTTGGAAAAAAATTTATGCACAAATGAAGCCACCTTTTTTTGTCTAGTTACTAAATCAAGATAAAATTTTTGTATTAATATTGAACTTGAAAACATGTCAAGAAAAATTCACTGTGACAATGTGTGAGCAAGGTTTACTGTCTCATAGTTAAAAGATTCACTAAAGGAATATTATAATGGTATCTAAAAAGCTATTGTAATTTCAGGTGGAACTACACCATACATTTCCATACATATAAAAACTATTGAAATGGAGGAATAGCTTTGTTAAAAAGGAAAACAAAAACTCTAAAGAAATTTTGACCAAGCCCAACACATCTGCTGGAGATGTTGATATTAAGGATATGTGGTATCACTTGACAGGTGCCACATACAGTGAGTATTCACAGCCAAGGATCACCACTTCTTTTCCTTGGCAAGTAACCTTACAAAAGGCATTTTACTGTCATCTTTTACAAAGAGTGGTTCAAATGCAAAATGTACAAACATAATAACCAGTAATATATGTTATCTACTTTATTTGGTTTTCCGCTGGATTCCGCAATCCAATTCCACTGTGGATTGCTGTTACACATTTGGTTCAAGTAGTTGAGCTTAATAATTGGGAAAAGCTACTGTTTCATCTCTTTTTGCTCTTTATTTTTAATCTACAAGGAGATTACAGTGCTGACAAATGTGCGTCTAAATGCATTTACCTCCTGAAATTCTCTTTTTATTTTTGTTGAGGTAAGGTGGACTTTGCCCCATCATTAATGGCTCGTATTGTGTTAGAAAGATTTCTACAGGAAAAAGAACAAACCATCCGTAAGTATCTTAGTTGTTTTTTTTCTTTTGTGTTTTTTTAATTTTAGGATATTTTTATTTCAACTTTTCTTCTGACTATGATATAAAAATAATTAACGCAACACTGCAAGTGAGTTAATGAGGGTAACATTTTAAGGCTGGTATCTTCAACAGCTAATGATGGTTAAACTATGTAAAAAGACCACCCACAATTTAATACTAGCCAAATGAATGCTTTCTTTTTCCCTCTTAGATTTTCAGAATATCTGTTCTTTCAATAAAATGAAGGGTATGGGGCTCACACTACACTTAAATGTTTAAAGCTATGTATTTTAAAAGTCAGTAATTACTAAGAATAGGTCTTAAAAATAAACCTAAGCCACTTTTTAATTTTGCAACATTGGAGAAATATTGCTGTTAAATTATTGCAAAAGTGCATTTAACTGATCTCAGTACAAGAAAATAAAAAAAAGAAA